>NC_072787.1:28677229-28852229 GCF_022539595.1 Amphiprion ocellaris
TGTGTGTGTGTGTGCGGGTGCGTGTGTGAGTGTGGATCCCTAGAGGTGTGTGTTTGTCTCATTTCCGTTGGAAGCGAGTTGAAGCGAAGACGAAGCCGACAACAATCTGCTGAAACTCTGCTGTGATGAAGAACAAACGAAACCGACAGGAACTCTGAGAGTTTCCAGATGGCGTGTTGGTCCACTGGTCCAATGGTCCTCGTATCGACTGGTCCACTGATTGACTGGTCCACTGATCGACTGGTCCACTGATCGACTGGTCCATTGATCGACTGGTCCACTGGTCCACTGATCGACTGGTCCACTGATCCACTGGCCCACTGATTGACTGGTTCAGTGATCCACTGGTCCAGTGATCCACTGGTCCAGTGATCGACTGGTCCACTGGTCCAATGGTCCACTGATCGACTGGTCCACTGGTCCAATGGTCCACTGATCGAATGGTGCACTGGTCCACTCAGGAAGCTCACTAACCGTCAGTCAGTAGAGTAAAACTTGTTTGTGTGGGTGGGTTCTGGTTTGATCAACAGCAGAGATTCAGTCCGAGCATCAGAGACATCATGAGATCCAGCAGCAGCCTGTAGTCTGGACACAGCTTCTCATTTACTGTTTATCTCCATGATTATTTATTCATGATTCTCATTGAAGACATCAGAACTATGAATAAATATCTTGAATTATGTAGGAAACCAAATAGTCAGAACATGTTTTGTATTTTAGATTATTCAAATGATTCCATTTGAATTAAAAATTGCCAATAATGACTGAAAATCTGTCCAAAATGACTTGTAAAACAAGTTGAAATTAGACCAAAATGACTGGAAACCTGTTCAGAACCACTCACAATGTCCCAAAGCGTGTTAAAAATGGTCCAAAATGACTCAAAGCATGTCCAACATGTGATAAATCTTGTCGTAAATGACCCAAAAGAAGTCCTAGATAACCCTGAAGTTCCTAGATGGTTCCTGGTAGGTTCCTAGATGGTTTCTGGTAGATTTCTGGGTAGTTCTTAGATCTTCCTGGGTAGTTTCTCGATGGTTCCTGGCAGGTTCCTGGATAGTTCCCAGATGGTTCCTGGGTAGTTCCTAGATGGCTTTTGGTAGATTTCTGGGTAGTTCCTAGATGGCTTTTGGTAGATTTCTGGGTAGTTCCTAGATCTTCCTGGGTAGTTCCTAGATGGTTCCTGGTAGGTTCCTGGATAGTTCCTAGATGGTTCCTGGGTTCCTAGGTGGTTCCTGGTAGGTTCCTGAGTAGTTCCTAGATGGTTCCACGTAGATTTCTGGGTAGTTCCTAGATGGTTCCTGGGTAGTTCCTAGATGGTTTCTGGTAGATTTCTGGGTAGTTCCTAGATGGTTCCTGGGTAGTTCCGAGATGGTTCCTGGTAGGTTCCTGGGTAGTTCCTAGATGGTTCCGCTTAGATTTCTTGGTAGTTCCTAGATGGTTCCTGGGTAGTTCCTAGATGGTTCCTGGTAGGTTCCTAGATGGTTTCTGGTAGATTTCTGGGTAGTTCTTAGATCTTCCTGGGTAGTTTCTAGATGGTTCCTGGTAGGTTCCTGGATAGTTCCCAGATGGTTCCTGGGTAGTTCCTAGATGGCTTCTGGTAGATTTCTGGGTAGTTCCTAGATCTTCCTGGGTAGTTCCTAGATGGTTCCTGGTAGGTTCCTGGATAGTTCCTAGATGGTTCCTGGGTAGTTCCTAGGTGGTTCCTGGTAGGTTCCTGAGTAGTTCCTAGATGGTTCCACGTAGATTTCTGGATAGTTCCTAGATGGTTCCTGGGTAGTTCCGAGATGGTTTCTGGTAGATTTCTGGGTAGTTCCTAGATGGTTCCTGGGTAGTTCCTAGATGGTTCCGCTTAGATTTCTTGGTAGCATTACTGTGTTGTTTCCTACATGATTCCAGATGTGTTCATTCATAGTTCTGATGCCTTCAGAGAGAATCAAAAATGAAAATAGTCTTAATAATGAAGATTAAATGAGAAGGTGTGTCCAGACTTTGACTGCTAGTGTAGAATATTAATATGAATATAATTATTAATGCTATTATTATTATTATTATTATTATTATTATTATTATTATTATTATTATTATTATTATTATTATTATTATTATTATTATTAATATTCATACAATTATTAATATTAATATCCAGATTTCAGAGGTTTTCTTCAGGAAGTTCTTGCTGTACAGATCACAAGAGAATCCAGCCTGAGATTGCTTTCTGTGTGTTTTCCTCTGAGAGTTAGAGAGCTCACCGAGTGTGTGTGTGTGTGTGTGTGTGTGTGTTCATTCTGCTATATAGATGCAAATTCGTAGAAGCAGATTAAACAGATTGTGTCTGGTATCTGTTGATGAGCTAACACTGCCCGGCGGGACGTGTTTGTGTTTAATGTGTGTGTGTTTAATGTGCCTTCTGTTACAAAGAAAGAAAATGAGCCTTCTAGCTATTTAATGTCAACACTGAGAGATGACAGCTGCACACACACACACACACACACACACACACACACACACACACACACACACACACACACACACACACGCGCGCAGAGTGTGTGTCTGAATCTATTCTGTGTGTTTGACTCCTGTTCATCTTCCAGCTGTTTATGATTATTGAGGAAAGTTTAGATTTAAAATCAGTTAAATCCCCGAAAACATCTAATCTACACGTTGATATCTAGATTTAGATGTACCAGGCTCCAGACTGCTGTTTGTGTTGGTGTTATTATGGTTATTATCATTATTACTATTTTACTATTGTTGTTTTTGTTGTTATTGTTCTTATTGTTCTTATTATTATTAATGTTATTATTATATTATTATTAGGATGACCCTGTTGGAACTGAAGGAATTCTTGTTCTTTTATGCACTAATTGAATTTTTGAGTTCTAAACCTGCTGAAAAACTCATGTAAATGTGCACACACAGCAGCAGTGGTGAAAATGGCTCCATAGCGCCCCCTACATGTTACTAAGGGCAGCAACGGCCATGTTCTAAACCCAAAAGGAAGTCCGCCATTTTGAATGAAGTGTGAGATTGGGTGTGTTTTTGAATTCCACTCACAGTGATAGCTCCACCTGCTGGAGAGGAAATGACATGTTTACATTTTAATGTACTGTTGTTAGCCGGTTGTCCACATTCATTATTGCTTCATCCTCTTTAGACCGGCTCCCAGTTACTTCTGACTCTTTATATTGGCTCCCAGTGTGTTTCAGCCTGGACAAACTATGTTTGTGTTGCAGCTTTAATTATGTTTCTGTTCCCTAACTGTTCTGTTTGTGTTGCAGCTTTATGTTAATGTTCCCTAACTGTTCTGTTTGTGTTGCAGCTTTAATTATGTTAATGTTCCCTAACTGTTCTGTTTGTGTTGCAGCTTTAGTTATGTTAATGTTCCCTAACTGTTCTGTTTGTGTTGCAGCTTTATGTTAATGTTCCCTAACTGTTCTGTTTGTGTTGCAGCTTTAATTATGTTCCTATTCTCTGACTGTTCTGTTTGTGTTGCAGCTTTAATTATGTTCCTGTTCTCTGACTGTTCTGTTTGTGTTGCAGCTTTAATTATGTTTCTCTTCTCTGACTGTTCTGTTTGTGTTGCAGCTTTAATTATATTTCTGTTCTCTGACAGTTCTGTTTGTGTTGCAGCTTTAATTATGTTTCTGCTCTCTGATAGTTCTGTATGTGTTGCAGCTTTAATTATGTTACTGTTCCCTAACTGTTCTGTTTGTTGAAGCTTTAATTATGTTTCTGTTCCCTAACTGTTCTGTTTGTGTTGCAGCTTTAATTATGTTACTGTTCCCTGACTGTTCTGTTTGTGTTGCAGCTTTAATTATGTTCCTATTCTCTGACTGTTCTGTTTGTGTTGCAGCTTTAATTATGTTCCTGTTCTCTGACTGTTCTGTTTGTGTTGCAGCTTTAATTATGTTTCTCTTCTCTGACTGTTCTGTTTGTGTTGCAGCTTTAATTATATTTCTGTTCTCTGAAAGTTCTGTTTGTGTTGCAGCTTTAATTATGTTTCTGCTCTCTGATAGTTCTGTATGTGTTGCAGCTTTAATTATGTTACTGTTCCCTAACTGTTCTGTTTGTGTTGAAGCTTTAATTATGTTTCTGTTCCCTAACTGTTCTGTTTGTGTTGCAGCTTTAATTATGTTACTGTTCCCTGACTGTTCTGTTTGTGTTGCAGCTTTAATTATGTTGCTGTTCTCTGACAGTTCTGTATGTGTTGCAGCTTTAATTATATTAGTGTTCCCTAGCTGTTCTGTTTGTGTTGCAGCTTTAATTATGTTAATGTTCTCTGTCTGTTGTTTGTTTTGCAGCTTTAATTATGTTAATGTTCTCTGTCTGTTGTTTGTTTTGCAGCTTTAATTATGTTTCTGTTCTCTGTCTGTTCTGTTTGTGTTGCAGCCTGCCTGTCAGGTCCCGACTGTGTTCTGGTTCAGTCCAGAGACGATGACTTCGACTGGGAACAGAGTGACACCAGAGACAGAATGTCCAGCAGCCCCTGGATCCCTGCAGGTACCGTCTGATCTACAATCATCACTGGTTCCGTCTGTCTAAAAATCATCGCTGATTCTTGTGTCTATTGAAAAGTTTATTCCAGGGTTCTCATGAGGAATGTTCTCATGTACTGAAATTCAGGAACTTCAGTGGTGTTTCAATGACCCTCAGCAGTCAGAAAAATTAAGGTTCTCACTGGAACCAAATATGGTTCTTCACAGTGATGTCATAAAAAACAGTTTTTAGTTCAACAAAGAACATTTAGCACGAGGTTCTAAAAAAAAAAATCTACACAAATCCCCCAAGGTGCCACAAAAGGGTTCTTTAAGGAACCATTTTTCTAGGTAGTTGTTTGTGAGTCATTTCGGACACATTCCGGATCATCTTTTTATTATCACTGAAGTTCTCTCAGGCGGGTTCTAATGTGACAGAACGTTATCCAGAGGTCCGGTTCTTCCAGTCTGCAGAACAGAACAGAACAGAGGAGGATGTGTTGGTTCTCTCAGCTGTAGATATGTGTGTGTGTGTGTGTGTGTGTGTGTGTGTGTGTGTGTGTGTGTGTGTGTGTGTGTGTGTGTCTGTGTGTGTGTGTCTGTGTGTGTGTGTGTGCACTTTGTCACATGCTCTCCCGGTGAAGCCGCTGACGAATGAGAATGCAGCGGTGTTAAATCACAGAGCCAATCAGGTGTGAGACAGGCAGAGCGAGGACACTGTTCCGTTGATTGATGCTGGCCGTTCTCCTCAGCAGCAGCCGGTTCTCTGAGCGGTTCCTCCTTCAGTTTAACCCCATACCGGCTGATGGCTCTGGTTCTGTTCTGGAGACAGAACGAGGAGGAGAACGTCTCGGTTCTTGATCCAGACATGAAGATTTAAAACGTTTGTAGAACGGTTCTTCAGTGTTTGGAGTAGGTTCTGTTAAAAGTTCTCCAGGACCAGAATCAGCCTGAATCTGAAGAGAACGTGAATCATTACTAAATTTAACGAGTGATGTCAGCTGCAAGTTCTTCAAGTAGAACCTCACAAAGAGAATGAGAAGAGGAGGAACCGGATCCAAGCAGTTGAAAGGATGAAGCACCGATTCAACCTGAAGGAGCTGCAGCTGCACACAGTCACACGGAACCACAGAACCACCTTAGAACACCAGAACCAGCAGAACCGCTTTAGAACATCAGAACCAGCAGAACCGCTTTAGAACAGCAGAACCCCTTTAGAACATCAGAACCAGCAGAACAGCTTTAGAACACCAGAACCAGCAGAATCGCTTTAGAACACCAGATCCAGCGGAACCGCTTTAGAACACCAGAACCAGCACAACCGTTCTAACTTAAAACAGATGTTTTTTAAAAGGATTTCTGCAGGAGACTCAGAGAAAACAGCAGCTCAGAGCTGGAACACACACACACACACGCACGCACGCACGCACGCACGCACGCACGCACGCACGCACGCACGCACGCACGCACGCACACACACAAAGCAGCAGCATCGATTGACCAGTGATTACAGGCTCCATTTAATGTTCTTATAAATGGTACAAGTTCAATCTAATCTGAACTGTGGAGCTACTGAGTGAACAACACACACACACACACACACACACACACACACACACACACACACACGTACTTCCTCACTCGTTAGCAGGTGGATACTGCACATGCTCAGACAGAGCTGGATGAGGTTCTAATGTTTGAGCTGAATCCTGGAATCAGCTAAAAATACGCAGCAGACAGTTTATCAGTGGTTATTATTATATATATTATATTGCCAAAAGTATTCACTCACCCATCCAAATAATCAGAATCAGGTGTTCCAATCACTTCCATGACCACAGGTGTATAAAATCAAGCACCTAGGCTGCAGACTGCTTTTACAAACATTTGTGAAAGATTGGGTCGCTCTCAGGAGCTCAGTGAATTCCAGCGTAGAACTGTGATAGGATGCCACCTGTGCAACAAATCCAGTCGTGACATTTCCTGGCTCCTAAATATTCCACAGTCAACTGTCAGCTGTATTATAAGAAAGTGGAAGTGTGTAGGAACGACAGCAACTCTGCCACCAAGTGGTAGGACACGTAAACTGACGGAGCGGGGTCAGTGGATGCTGAGGAGCATAGTGCCAAGAGGTGGCCAACTTTCTGCAGAGTCAATCGTTACAGACCTTCAAACTTCATGTGGCCTTCAGATTAGCTCAAGAACAGTGCTTCAGCAGAGAGCTTCATGGAATGGGTTTCCATGGCCCAGCAGCTGCATCCAAGCCATACATCACCAAGTGCAATGCAAAGCGTGGGATGCAGTGGTGTAAAGCAGCCACCACTGGACTCTAGAGCAGTGGAGACGCCTTCTCTGGAGTGACCAATCACGCTTCTCCATCTGGCAATCTGATGGACCAGTCTGGGTTTGGTGGTTGCCAGGAGAACCATACTTGTCGGACTGCATTGTGCCAAGTGTAAAGTTTGGTGGAGGGGGGATTATGGTGTGGGCTTGTTTTTCAGGAGCTGGGCTTGGACCCTTAGTTCCAGTGAAAGGAACTCTGAATGCTTCAGCATACCAAGACATTTTGGACAATTCCATGCTCCCAACTTTGTGGGAACAGTTTGGAGCTGGTCCCTTCCTCTTCCAACATGACTGTGCACCAGTGCACAAAGCAAGGTCCATAAAGACATGGATGACAGAGTCTGGTGTGGATGAACTTGACTGGCCTGCACAGAGTCCTGACCTCAACCCCATAGAACACTTTTGGGATGAATTAGAGCAGAGACTGAGAGCCAGGCCTTCTGGTCCAACATCAGTGTGTGACCTCACAAATGTGCTTCTGGAAGAATGGTCAAAAATTCCCATAAACACACTCCTAAACCTTGTGGACAGCCTTCCCAGAAGAGTTGAAGCTGTTCTAGTTGCAAAGGATGAATCGACGTCATATTGAACCCTATGGATGAGGAATGGGATGTCACTTACGTTCATATGCGAGTCAAGGCACATGAGCGAATACTTTTGGCAATATAATTTATATTATATATCAGTATCTGGTTATTATTATATATATTATATATCACTGTCCCAGCTGGTTAGGTTTAGTTCAGAGCAGCTGACCCACTGCCAACAGCGAGCTAACACTACAACAGCGAGCTAACATCGAGCTAATGCTACAACAGTGAGCTAACAGCAAGCTAATGCTACAACAGTGAGCTAACAGCGAGCTAACAGCAAGCTAACAGCGAGTTAACAGTGAGCTAACAGCCAGGTAATGCTACAACAGCGAGCTAATGGTGAGCTAATGCTACAACAGCGAGCTAATACTGAGCTAATGCTACAACAGCGAGCTAACAACGAGCTAACAGCGAGCTAACGCTACAGTAACCATTAATGTGCAGGCAGAGTCATGTACATCAGTGTGTCTGAGCAGCTGGAACATGTTAAACTAGTTAGAGTTCCACAGAACCTGTGAGGAATGTTCCTGAAGAACATGTGGAGGAACCAGGTTTCTGGACATACGCTGATGTTCTCTGGGCCAAGGAACCTGCACAGCATGTAAACATGTTTGGTTCCGTTTCTCATGGTTCTCTGGGTTTCATGTTTGCATTTGCATCCATGTTCCTCCACCGTAGTCCACTAGTTCTTCTGATGTTCTTCACTAGTTAACCAGTTCTACTGTGGTTCTTTACCCATAAACTAGTTCTGCTGATGTTCTTCACTCCAGTGAACCGGTTCGATTGCGGTTCCTCACCCGTAAACTAGTTCTACTGATGTTCTTCACTCTGGTTCTACTGCGGTTCTTTACCCATAAACTAGTTCTACTGATGTTCTTCACTCTAGTTAACCGATTCTATTGTGGTTCCTCACCCGTAAACTAGTTCTACTGATGTTCTTCACTAGTTAACCGGTTCTACTGCGGTTCCTCACCTGTTAACTAGTTCTACTGATGTTCTTTACTCTAGTTAACCAGTTCTACTGCGGTTCCTCACCTGTAAATGTTATGATCCTGCTCCCGCCTCTGCCCTTCTTCCTCCTTTTGTCTTTTCTCCCATTGTTCCTCATCTGTTTGTTTTGACCTGTCTCTCTCTGGCTCCCTCTGTCTGTCACCTCTCCCTCGTGTCTCTCTCTCTCCCTGTCTCTCTCCCTCATGTCTCTCTCTCTCTCCCTGTCTCTCTCCTTCATGTCTCTCTCTCTCTCCCTGTCTCTCTCCTTCATGTCTCTCTCTCTCTCCCTGTCTCTCTCCCTCATGTCTCTCTCTCTCTCCCTGTCTCTCTCCCTCATGTCTCTCTCTCTCTCCCTGTCTCTCTCCCTCCTGCTCTCCCTGCTTCACCTGCCTGCACTCTGTCTTGCTGATTGCTACAATGAGTTTCAGCTGCAGCAATCAGTTCACACCATTCACCTGTTCTCCACCTCACCTCCACATGTTTAAGCTCTGCCCGTTCATTCACTCCCTGCCGGATCATAGATTCACATCCCTTCATGGCTTCCTTTGCATTCCTGGATTCTGTTTCTCCCCACCAAGCCTCCTACCCCCTGTCAGCTTCAGCCCTTGGACTAAACTGATTCCCCCATCCTGGATTTCCCTCTCGTGGACTCTGTTTAACTTCTGTTTGTTCTTGGATACTCCCCAGTCTTCAGTACGCCAGTTTTGTTTCCCCACTAGCTTCTGATTCCCTGAGCCTGCCTAGCCCTTAGTTCTGTTTTCCCCTGGTTTGTTGTAAGTACATTGCTGTGTTGTTTGGTTCAGTTTTTTCCTGTTTGGTTTTGTGGTTTTTGTAGATTTAGTAGTATTGTTTCTTTTAGTGTTAGATTCGGCTTAATTTATCTCCTGGTTTGTTTTTCCCTTTTCTGTATTAGTTTAGCTATTTGGTTGAATAAATCCTTTTCCGTAAATTCACCTGTCTGCCAGTTTTCTGTGTGCCTGCACTTGGGTTCTCCTGCTTCCCCCCGTAACAGTAAACTAGTTCTACTGATGTTCTTCACTAGTTAACCAGTTCTACTGCGGTTCTTTACCCATAAACTAGTTCTGCTGATGTTCTTCACTCCAGTGAACCGGTTCGATTGCGGTTCCTCACCCGCAAACTAGTTCTACTGATGTTCTTCACTCTAGTTAACCGGTTCTACTGCGGTTCCTCACTTGTAAACTACTTCTGCTGATGTTCTTCACTAGTTAACTGTTCTACTGCGGTTCCTCACCCGTAAGTTAGTTCTGCTGATGTTCTTCTCTCTAGTTAGCCGGTTCTACTGCAGTTCTTTACCTGTAAAGTAGTTCTACTGATGTTCTTCACTAGTTAACCGGTTCTACTGCGGTTCCTCACCTGTAAACTAGTTCTACTGATGTTCTTCACTAGTTAACCGGTTCTACTTCGGTTCCTCACATGTAAACTAGTTCTACTGATGTTCTTCACTAGTTACCTGGTTCTACTGTGGTTCCTTACCTGTAAACTAGTTCCGCTGATGTTCTTCACAAATTAACCGGTTCTCATTGGTAAAGTGGTTCTACTGCAGTTCTTCATCATGTAGCTGGTTCTGCTTTTGTTCTGTTCTGCTGGACCAGCTGTGTTCCTGTTCTTTTGCCTGGTTCTGGTTCCTGAAGGTTCTTGTGCTCTGGTTCTTTGTGTTCTTCTCTGTTCTCGTGTGTTTTTCTGTCTTGCCTGTCAGTCTCAGCTGAGGGCCAATGAAATGCTTCGGTCTTAGGTGTTTAATGGATTTACTCCAATCAGGGATGACCAGGGGTAACACACACTCACTGGGATGCCTTTGGTGTGTGTGTGTGTGTGTGTGTGTGTGTGTGTGTGTGTGTGTGTGTGTGTGTGTGTGTGTGTGTGTGTGTGTGTGTGTGTGTGTGTGTCTCTGTGGGGTTCAGGGTGTATTAATATTTCTAATAGGACTGTTATCAGCTCACTGCCAGCTGTACACAGACACACACTGAAGCTTGAAGGCAAATATATACACAACACACACACACACACACACACACACACACACACACACACACACACACTGTGTGTTGTGTGTCTGTTGTGTGATAACTCCCACAATGCCTCTCTGTGTCAAAGAGACCTGGAGGTCAAAACCACTTTTCTGTGTGTGTGTGTTCAAAATACAAGCTTTTGTAAACAACACACACACACACACACACACACACACACACACACACACACACACACACACACACACACACACACACTCTGGCTTTAAAGGGAATGAGAAAACAGATTGCCACACATACACAAACACACACACACACACAGCTGCAGGTAAACAGTGTTTAAAGGTGAGGAGAGGGCGAACGACAGAGAGAGAGAGTGTTTGGACTGTTTGATAAAACAACTCTGTGTGTGTGTGTGTGTGTGTGTGTGTGTGTGTGTGTGTGTGTGTGTGTGTGTGTGTGTGTGTGTGTGTGTCTGGGTTAATTAGTGTGTTAAAGGGTTTATCAGCGTGTCGGCATGCAGGAGTTTCAGCCTTTGAACATTACACGACTGAGTGTGTGTTAATGTATATGTTTATTTGTGATGTGTGTGTGTTGTATTGTGTGTGTGTTGCATTGTGTGTGTTGTGTGTCCAGTTGGGGCAAATACCAATTAAAACCTCGTTTGGGGAGTTTAAACACACTGGGCGACCGTGACTCAAATCCAGCCAATCAGAGGAGAGGTCACACCAAAAACTGGCTCCCAGTTGGCCGGTTGATCCAAGTCAACACTCTCCAAACTCTGATGTATCAGACCAACAGCTGTTTCAACATAGCTTAGCGCAAACACTGGAGGCAAAGGGAAACTGTTAGCATAGCATAGCACAAACACTGGAGGCAAAGGGAAACTGTTAGCATAGCTTAGCGCAAACACTGGAAGCAAAGACAAACTGTTAGCATAGCTTCATCTTTTTCATTCATCTGCAGGTTTGTGACTTGTTTTTGATCATTTTCAGCTTCTGAATGTTACGGTGAGTTGTGATGTGTTATGGTGTATTATGATATGTTAAAGTGTGTTATGGTGTACTACAGTGTGTTGCGGTGTGTTAAGGTGTGCTATGGTGAGTTACGGTGTGCTACGGTGTGTTGTGGTGTTGTGTTACGGTGTGTTTCGGTGTACAACAATGTGCTACAGTGTGTTACAGTGTGTTAAGGTGTGTTACGGTGTACTACAGTGTGCTACAGTGTGTTACGGTCTGTTGCAGTGAGTTATGGTATACTACAGTGTGTTCCGGTGAGTTACGGTGTGTTATGGTGAGTTACGGTGTACTATGGTGTGTTACGGTGTGGTACGGTGTTCTACAGTGTGTTACGGTATACTACAGTGTCTTATGGTGCGTTACAATGTGTTATGGTGTACTACAGTGTGTTACGACAAGTTACGGTGTGTTATGTTGTGTTACAGTGTACTATGTTGTGTTACGTTGTGTTACAGTCTGTTATGGCGAGTTACGGTGTGTTACAGGGTGTTTTAGTGTACTATGGTGTGTTACGCTGAGTTACAGTGTTTTACGGTGTGTTACTGTGACTTACGGTGTGTTACGGTGTACTATGGCGTGTTACGGTGTATTATGATGTACTACAGTGTGTTACGGTATATTACGCTGAGTTACAGTGTGTTACGGTCTGTTATGGTGTATTATGGTATGTTATGTTGTGTTACGGTGTGTTATGGTGTACTATGGTGTGTTACGGTATGTTGCATTGTGTTACAGTGTGTTATGGTGTGTTATGTGTACTATGGCGTGTTACGGTGAGTTATGGTGTATTACAGGGTGTTACAGTGTGTTATGGTGTGTTACAATGTGTTACGTTGTGATAAAGTGTACTATGGTATGTTGCGGTTATTTACGGTGTGTTACGGTGTGTTACGGTGTGTTATGGTGTAATACAGTGTGCTACGGTGTGTTATGGTGTGTTATGATGTACTATGTTGTGTTATGGTGTGTTACAGTGTACTACGGTGTGTAATGGTGTGTTATGGTGTACTATGTTGTGTTATGGTGTGTTACAGTGTACTACGGTGTGTTATGGTGTGTTATGGTGTACTATGTTATGTTACGGTGAGCTATGGCGTGTTGCGCGTGTTACTGTGTGTTATGTTCATTACTGTGTGTTACATGGTGTTTTGGTGTACTATGATGTGTTACAGTGACTTACGGTGTGTTACGATGTGTTATGGTGTGTTACGGTGTGTTATGGTGTACTATGGCATGTTACGATAGGTTTGTTACGGTGTGTTACAGTTTGTTATGTTGTGTAATGATGTACTATGGTGTGTTACGGTGAGTTATGGTGTTACAGGGTGTTACGGTGTGTTACAGTGTGTTATGGTAAGTCAGAGGAAATAAGCAGACAGAAACTCTGTGAGTAAACAGCTGCTCCTTGAAATGAAGATCATGTTTCAGAAATTGCAACTCCCAGTCAGATCCACACTCTGCTGTTGCTGTGTGTGTGTTTAAATCTGTTGCAGCTGCTCCTCCTCACGTCTCCTTTCAGCTCTCTAATAGAATTACTGCCTCCGTCTGTGTGTGTGTGATCTGGGTCTGATGCCATTGGTTTGCAGACGGCAGGGGATGTCTGTGATTGGCCGACAGGTGACGGGGGGCGGGAGGTTAACGAGCACAAGAGGCAGCAGGACACGTAGTGTGTGTATTGGTGTTATTCTGTGTGTGTTGGCGTTATTCTGTGTGTGTTGGTGTGTTATTCTGTGTGTGTTGGTGTGTTATTCTGTGTGTGTGTGTTGGTGTGTTATTCTGTGTGTGTGTGTTGGTGTTATTCTGTGTGTGTTGGTGTTATTCTGTGTGTGTGTTGGTGTGTTACTCTGTGTGTCTTGGTGTGTTATTATGTGTGTGTTGGTGTTATTCTGTGTGTGTGTTGGTGTTCTTCTGTGTGTGTGTTAGTGTTCTTCTGTGTGTGTGTGTTACGACTGCGGTCGTTATCGTAGTTTCCTGTGCTGCGTGTGTCCTTTTTATGTTCCTATCATGTATGCAAATAGGGCTGCGCCGCACCACGGCCACGGTTGGTCGCCAGGATGACGGCTCGGCACTGGATTGGTTGGCTGTACCAGGAAGACCGCGATATAAAGGCGGAACCGTGACGTCGTCTCCGGGTCAGAGGGTCAGAGGGCGTGGCTACATCCTACCCTGCTTCCAACCTACACGTCAGCACACTTGGGTTCCAGTGATCAGCTGTGATTTAGGGATTTAATATTGAGTGATTGCAGTGAGCAGCCACCTTTTGTTTAACCGTTTTTTTTCTCATGTTTAAGTTAGGATAGGGAGGTTAGACTTTGTTGTTCTTTTTACCTTTTTGTTTTTGGCAGATCAGTTTTGGGTTAATAGCTTAGTGGCGTTTTGTTTGTTGTTTTGGTTTTGCTCACTGTCGCTTTCAGTTACCAGTCCCCCATTGTTTCAGTTCTTAATATTTGTTGAGAAATAAATACCTAATCTTTTTGCGAAAACGTGTGTTGGAAATGCTTGGGACCAGGGGAAGGATGCCTCTTCGTGTTACGTACAGTGACCCCTAGGCTGGGCGTAACATGAATTGGGGGCTCGTCCGTTGCTTTTTTCGCTTAGTGTTACGCTTATATCGGTGAGTATTTTTCTGGTTAGCATTTTTCTGTGTGTGGGAGGAATTAGGGGGGAGAATGGCTGATTTCTCCATTGAAGAGTTTGCTGATAGTCCCTCGTGGGAAAAGTTTGACAACTGTAGGAAGACAGACTTATTAATTATTGCTGGTCATTTTAATCTTGGTGTGTCTGCTAATGCCCGCAAAGCAGAGATGCAGACTGTCTTGGCTCAACAGCTGGTGGACACAGGTGTGCTTCCTGCTACAGCTGGCATGAGTAAGACGCCACCGCAGGTGGATGCAGCGGGGCCTGAGGTTCCCGGTGAATCTCCTGCTGGTCTGGATCACAAACCGGCCGCTGGTTCTCTGGTAGGTTTGGCTACAGAGGATCTCCGCTTAACTCTGGCAATTAAAGAAGCTGAGGTGAGAAACCGACAGCTGGAAGTGCAGGCGATGCATCCGAGCTCTGGAACTGGAGCGGGACCAGCCTGCCGCTCACCAGTCAGTGTCCAGTCAAAGTGCTGCATCTGTGTCATCAGGTGGGTTTGACATGAGCAAGCACATTGCATTAGTTCCTCCGTTTCGTGAATCTGAAGTCGATTCTTATTTCAGTGCTTTCGAGCGCATAGCCGCTGCTTTAAAATGGCCAACAGAATTTTGGTCTTTGTTGCTGCAGTGTAAACTTGTGGGTAAAGCACAAGAAGTCTGTGCTAGTTTGTCTATAGAGCAGAGTTTAGATTATGACACTCTGAAAAAAGCTGTGCTGCAGGCCTATGAACTCGTTCCTGAGGCATATAGGCAAAAATTTAGAAATCGTGAAAAAAATGCCAACCAGACCTACGTAGAGTTTGTGCGCGAGAAAAGCGTTTTGTTTGACAAGTGGTGTCAAGCCTGTAATGTTAAAACTCTGGAAGAGATGCGCGAGTTAATCCTGATTGAGGAATTTAAAAAGTGTTTGCCGGAGCGCATCGTGGTGTATCTGAATGAACAGAAAGTCTCGTCTGTTACGAACGCAGCTGTCTTAGCTGATGAGTTTATTTTGACTCATAAAAATGTGTTTTCTCCACAGTCATCTCGTGGTCACAATGTTGTGTATGAAGGGAGAAACCGATCACCAAAGCTTGCGCGGAGAAATATTCCCACGGTTGCCGGTGACAGCCGCGAGTGTTTCTACTGCCATGAGTCGGGTCATTTAATCGCAGTCTGTCCTGCTCTGAAAAAGAAAGGTCTGTCTAAACCTAACAAACCACCCGCTGGCATTTGTCTAATAAAAACTGTGACTTCTCCTGAAGTGCGTTCTGTGCCTTCCGAATGCAAAATCTCTGACGTTGATGCTCGTTTTCAGCCGTTCGTTACTCAGGGCTTTATTTCTGTGACCGGAGAGGGGGAAAAAGTACCGATAAAAATTCTCTGTGATACGGCAGCCTATCATTCGATGATGTTAAGTGATGTCCTGCCACTGTCCAACGAGACTTCATGTGGTTCTGATGTGTTAGTGTGGGGTATTGGGATGACTGTACTGAGAGCCCCGCTGCATATGGTGTATTTGAAATCACCGCTGGTGACAGGACCGGTAAAAGTAGCCGTGTGTTCGCGGTTGCCAATCAGTGGTGTCTCGTTCATTTTAGGAAACGATTCGGCTGGAGGAAACGTTTTTCCTCACCCCGTGGTCACCGATGTTCTGGTGCCCGCCTCAGCCTCGGCCACTCCTGCTGACCTCTCTGAACCACATCTGTTCCCTGTGTGCGCTGTTACACGCGCACAGGCTCGTAAACTGGGTGACATTGTGAATTTGTCTGACTCATTCATGACTACGTTAGATGAGAATGAGAAATCTGATGTGACTGACAAAATTGTAAAAACTGAAAATAAGTCCAAATATAAAAATGACACATCTCTGTTCCCTAGTGACGCAGAATTAACTGTGAATGTGAACCGTGACATGTTGATCACTGCTCAGAAACATGATCCATCGCTAGCTGTGTGTTTTTCTTCTGTATTCGCTACTGACAGCACATCTCCTGTTTTCTTTATAGATAATGGAGTTCTGATGAGAAAGTGGAGTCCTGACTCTGATGAATTACGTGTTGTAAATCAGGTGGTCGTGCCAAAGGAATATCGCCCTCAGGTTCTCAGCATCGCACACGATTCCTGGTTAGCAGGTCATTTGGGTGTCAAGAAAACTTATCAGCGTGTGTTGCGCAATTTCTTCTGGCCTGGTTTAAAAACCGACGTGGCCAAATACTGCCGATCATGCCACACATGTCAGCTAGCAGGAAAGCCAAATCAGCCTGTTCCGCCAGCACCGTTGCATCCTATTCCTGTGCTTGGGGAACCATTTGAACGTGTGTTGCTGGACTGTGTGGGGCCTTTGCCAAAAACCAAATCTGGGCATCAGTATATTTTAACAATTCTGTGTGCTGCTACTCGCTACCCTCAGGCGATTCCTTTACGCACGCTAAAAGCTAAACCTATTGTTAAAGCTCTGATACAGTTTTTTTTGACATTTGGTCTTCCAAAAGCAATTCAAACTGACCAAGGAAGCAATTTCATGTCAAAACTGTTCGCTCAGGTAGTGAAAGAGTTAAACATTAAGCATCAGACATCCAGTCCTTACCATCCGGAGTCTCAGGGTGCTTTAGAAAGGTTCCATCAAACACTGAAGTCCATGCTGCGTAAATTCAGCTTGGAGACTGGGATGAGGGTCTGCCTTTACTCATGTTTGCTGTGCGTGAAACTCCACAGGAATCCTTAGGGTTCAGTCCTTGTGACCTAGTTTTCGGCCACACTGTGCCTGGTCCTTTGCATCTTCTTAAGGAAAGATGGCTGTCAGATTCTACTCAGAGTGAGTATAATGTACTAGATTATGTCAGTACTTTTCGTGAGCGTCTCCACCATGTTTGCAAGCTGCCGCAGGAAAACCTAACGCAGGCTCAATCAAAAATGAAATGTCATTTTGACAAAAAGACTGTTCTGAGACTTTTCCAGCCAGGTGACCAAGTCTTGGTGCTGCTGCCGCTGCCAGGATCCAGTCTGCAGTGTCGGTTCAGTGGTCCATACGTAGTGGAACGTAAGATAAGTGACACAGATTACATTATTAAAACTCCTGATCGAAGAAGAAAAACTCGTGTGTGTCATATTAACATGTTGAAGCGATATTTTCCCAGAGATAACCCCCCTGTGCCACCTTTCGATGCTCCCGTGGTTGTCGTTTGTGAAGCTCCTCCACAGTATAATGTGTGTGATGACGGCTAAGAAGAAAAAAATGGTCTAATGCCAGTCGCACGTCTGCGAAACTCAGAGATGCTGAGTGATTTAGAGTCGTTTCTATCGTATTTGTGTGAGTCAGCTAGAGCTGACATTATTCAGTTGATAGAGGACAATTTACTCCTCTTTTCGGATCATCCTCGTCAAACATCTGTGTTGTTCCATGATATTGATGTGCAGGGTCATCCTCCTATTAAACAACATGCATACAGGGTTAATCGGACAAAAAGGGCCCTAATGCAGCAGGAGGTGAGCTATCTTGTGGAACATGGGTTAGCTGTCCCCAGCATCAGCACATGGAGTTCTCCATGTGTGCTGGTTCCGAAACCAGACAACACGCCACGTTTTTGTAATGATTACCGAAAGGTAAATGCAGTCACAAAACCCGACTCCTATCCGTTGCCACGGATGGAGGACTGTATAGACCGGGTGGGTTCTGCCAGATTTGTGACCAAACTGGACCTTCTAAAAGGCTACTGGCAGGTTCCGTTAACGCCCCGTGCGTCAGAAATAGCCGCATTTGTTACTCCTGATGCTTTCCTCCAGTACACTGTTATGCCGTTTGGGTTGAGAAACGCTCCCGCTACTTTCCAGCGTCTTATGCATGTAGTTCTGGCTGGAGTGAAAAACTGTGACGCATATCTGAACGATGTAGTGGCTTATTCCTCCACATGGTCAGAGCATCTGAAGATGTTATCTGAGATATTTAGTCATTTAGGAGAGGCATCTCTCACTCTTAACCTCGCAAAATGTGAATTGGGAAAGGAACTGTGACTTATCTGGGGAAACAGGTGGGTCAGGGCCAGGTTCGTCCAGTAACAGCCAAGGTGCAGGCTGTAGTAGAGTTCCCTGTTCCTCAGTCGAAACGAGCGTTGCGCCGTTTTCTTGGTATGTGTGGGTATTATCGAGGATTCTGCAGAAATTTTTCAGAGGTTGTCGCTCCTCTTACTGCCCTAGTTAGTCCGTTAAGAAATTTTGTGTGGATCCCCGCTTGTCAAGCTGCTTTTGAGTCAGCCAAAGCTCTATTATGTAGCGCTCCTGTTCTTGCTGCGCCCGATTTTGCGCGTCCTTTTAAGTTGGAGGTGGATGCTATTGTGTGGGGCACAGGCGCTGTTCTCCTGCAGGAAGACGACCAGAAACTCGACCATCCCATCTGCTACTTTTCTAAAAAGTTCAACAAGCATCAGGTACATTATAGTACCATAGAAAAGGAAGCACTGGCCTTGCTGCTCACCCTGCAGAACTTTGAAGTTTATCTAGGTTCTAGCTCACAAACAGTTCCTCTAGTGTTTCTCTCTAGGATGAGAAATTACAACCAGAGGCTCATGCGTTGCTCTCTTTTGCTGCAAGATTTTAACTTGCAGATTCGTCATAAGAAGGGTTCTGAAAATATATTGGCTGGCACTCTGTCAAGGTCCTATTTGAATTAAATACCTTAGGGGGGTATTTAATTCTTGGGGAAGGGGGTGTTACGACTGCGGTCGGTATCGTAGTTTCCTGTGCTGCGTGTGTCCTTTTTATGTTCCTATCATGTATGCAAATAGGGCTGCGCCGCACCACGGCCACGGTTGGTCGCCAGGATGACGGCTCGGCACTGGATTGGTTGGCTGTACCAGGAAGACCGCGATATAAAGGCGGAACCGTGACGTCGTCTCCGGGTCAGAGGGTCAGAGGGCGTGGCTACATCCTACCCTGCTTCCAACCTACACGTCAGCACACTTGGGTTCCAGTGATCAGCTGTGATTTAGGGATTTAATATTGAGTGATTGCAGTGAGCAGCCACCTTTTGTTTAACCGTTTTTTTTCTCATGTTTAAGTTAGGATAGGGAGGTTAGACTTTGTTGTTCTTTTTACCTTTTTGTTTTTGGCAGATCAGTTTTGGGTTAATAGCTTAGTGGCGTTTTGTTTGTTGTTTTGGTTTTGCTCACTGTCGCTTTCAGTTACCAGTCCCCCATTGTTTCAGTTCTTAATATTTGTTGAGAAATAAATACCTAATCTTTTTGCGAAAACGTGTGTTGGAAATGCTTGGGACCAGGGGAAGGACGCCTCTTCGTGTTACGTACAGTGACCCCTAGGCTGGGCGTAACAGTGTGTTGGTGTTATTCTCTGTGTGTGTCGGTGTTATTCTGTGTGTGTGTTGGTGTTATTCTGTGTGTGTGTTGGTGTTATTCTGTGTGTGTGTTGGTGTTATTCTCTGTGTGTGTTGGTGTTATTCTCTGTGTGTGTTGGTGTTATTCTGTGTGTGTTGGTGTTATTCTGTGTGTGTGTTGGTGTTATTCTGTGTGTGTGTTGGTGTTATTCTGTGTGTGTGTTGGTGTTATTCTGTGTGTGTGTTGGTGTTATTCTCTGTGTGTGTTGGTGTTATTCTGTGTGTGTGTTGGTGTTATTCTGTGTGTGTTGGTGTTATTCTGTGTGTGTGTTGGTGTTATTCTGTGTGTGTGTTGGTGTTATTCTCTGTGTGTGTTGGTGTTATTCTGTGTGTGTGTTGGTGTTATTCTCTGTGTGTGTTGGTGTTATTCTGTGTGTGTGTTGGTGTTATTCTGTGTGTGTGTGTTGGTGTTATTCTGTGTGTGTGTTGGTGTTATTCTGTGTGTGTGTTGGTGTTATTCTGTGTGTGTGTTGGTGTTATTCTGTGTGTGTGTTGGTGTTATTCTCTGTGTGTGTTGGTGTTATTCTGTGTGTGTGTTGGTGTTATTCTGTGTGTGTTGGTGTTATTCTGTGTGTGTGTTGGTGTTATTCTGTGTGTGTGTTGGTGTTATTCTCTGTGTGTGTTGGTGTTATTCTGTGTGTGTGTTGGTGTTATTCTCTGTGTGTGTTGGTGTTATTCTGTGTGTGTGTTGGTGTTATTCTGTGTGTGTTGGTGTTATTCTGTGTGTGTGTTGGTGTTATTCTGTGTGTGTGTTGGTGTTATTCTGTGTGTGTGTTGGTGTTATTCTGTGTGTGTGTTGGTGTTATTCTCTGTGTGTGTTGGTGTTATTCTGTGTGTGTGTTGGTGTTATTCTGTGTGTGTTGGTGTTATTCTGTGTGTGTGTTGGTGTTATTCTGTGTGTGTGTTGGTGTTATTCTCTGTGTGTGTTGGTGTTATTCTGTGTGTGTGTTGGTGTTATTCTCTGTGTGTGTTGGTGTTATTCTGTGTGTGTGTTGGTGTTATTCTGTGTGTGTGTGTTGGTGTTATTCTGTGTGTGTGTTGGTGTTATTCTGTGTGTGTTGGTGTTATTCTGTGTGTGTGTTGGTGTTATTCTGTGTGTGTGTTGGTGTTATTCTGTGTGTGTGTTGGTGTTATTCTCTGTGTGTGTTGGTGTTATTCTCTGTGTGTTGGTGTTATTCTGTGTGTGTGTTGGTGTTATTCTCTGTGTGTGTTGGTGTTATTCTCTGTGTGTGTTGGTGTTATTCTCTGTGTGTGTTGGTGTTATTCTCTGTGTGTGTTGGTGTTATTCTGTGTGTGTGTTGGTGTTATTCTCTGTGTGTGTTGGTGTTATTCTCTGTGTGTGTTGGTGTTATTCTCTGTGTGTGTTGGTGTTATTCTCTGTGTGTGTTGGTGTTATTCTGTGTCTGCATCCATCGGTGATTGGCTGAAGAAGCCTATGATCCGAACGACCTGCATGATGTCATTGGAGAGGCTGAACACCTGCAGAAAGGTTCTGTTCAGGTTGTAGAAGAGTTTTAAAAGGTTCTATACTGGTTCTGTAAAGATTCTGTTCAGGTTCTACTCAGGTTCTGCTCAGGTTTTGTCCATGTTCTGTTCAGGTTCTGTTCAGGTTCCAGCAGGTTTGTCCCTGCTGTCATATCCCTGGACTGTTTGATCTGCAACATTCCTTGGTTACCATGGAAACATGTGGCACAAACACACACATTCCGCACATGCATGTTTGTTCACACATAGAGTCGGAGACATGACAGAACATGCCGACGTTCCGGAGAAACTCTGGCACGTAGAACCCTGTTGGATCCGCCTGAAGCTGGAACTGTCCGACGGTCCTTGAACACATCATCAGTTCCAGGTTGAACTGCAGGCAGTGTTTCTCAGAGAGACTGAAATAAACAGAGAACAGAGGGTTGCAGATCCATCCAGTATGGTAGAACATCTGCTAGTTGTTGGAGATCCATCCAGCATGATGGAACATCTATCTAGTAGTTGGAGATCCATCCAGCATGATGGAACATCTATCTAGTAGTTGGAGATCCATCCAGCATGATGGAACATCTTCTAGTAGTTGGAGATCCATCCAGCATGGTGGAACATCTTCTAGTAGTTGGAGATCCATCCAGCATGGTGGAACATCTTCGACAGATGATGAGCAGAGTAGAGAGGAGAAGTCTGGAGATAGAAAAGCATCTCCAGGATGAGGAGATACAAGTTGGATCTGAAACCGTTTATCTGATCAGACTCTAGAATATAGAACACCTAAAAGAACGAAGGAAAAGAGAATAAACAGATCTGGATGAAATTTTCAGGGAAGGTCAGAAATGACACAAGGACCAAGTGATTAGATTTTGGCAGTGATGCGGCTTATAGTCTGGATCCACATATTTGTTAAATACTTCTGTATCATTGTGAGATAGTGGCATGGCGTCACTGTAACCATGACAACAAGTGAACACTATGTCAGCTGCCTGCTGATGATCACATGATTGTGATCCTACTTGTGTCATGTGATTCCACCCAAAACAACAAAAATGACAGAAACGAGACACAAAACGACAGAAAAGAGACACCAAACGACAAAAACGAGACAAAATGACAACAATCCGTACATAACGTCCATATGCATAACACACACCTGTGCTTAGGTCGTTGTGTTTGTGGGTTCATCTATATTAAATGGACACATTCTATGGTGATTTTTGGTCATCAATAACTAATAAGTAAAGCTGTATTTCTGCCATATTTATGCTGTATTTTAGAAACTTTGTGTAAAAAACGTTCTAAATGTTGGTATTCAGTGTGAACTTTAACCCAATTTCATTTCTTAGTGTTTAGTTCAACCCTAAGCAGAGGTCCTACAGAGAATAATCATAAATAATAAACATAATAAACGTGTTCCAGCTGCTTCGGCTTTCTGCTGCTTAACTAACAAACCATAATCAGCACACATTCATGTTCCACAGGAAGCTGTGAAGGAACTCATCATCCTCCACCATCATTAAAGCTCACACACATGCACGCACGCACGCACAGAGACAGACACACACACACACACGCACACACACACACGCACACACGCACGCATGCACACACAGAGACAGACCCACACACACACACACACACACACACTGACAGACACACATGCACGCGCACACAGACAGACACACACACACACAGACACACACACACACACACACACACACACGTGGTTAATCTTCCTGCTTTTGTATCAGGAATATTGTTGATCAATCATTCAATATTAATATCTGAACATTTTGAAATATTTTAACTGATTCATCAGAAGGAGGTCCTGATGTCAGTAAATGTAGATCAGTTGTAGTTCCTGGTTGTTCCAGCAGGTGGAGCCTCTTCCTGTTTAATCCTGTAGAGACCAGAGGAGGTTAAAGCAGAGAGCATTGTGGGAGTTTAGCAGCAACGACCTGCTGTTTTTTACCTGTTGTTGTTTACCTGTTGTTGTTTATTTGTTGTTGTTTACCTGCTGTCTCCTCTGTCCTCCTGCAGGTTCCTCCTTTCTGTTCGTGAACACGTCGGGTCGGTACAGTGGTCAGCGCGCTCAGCTGCTGCTGCCGCCGCTGAAAGAGAACGACACGCACTGCGTCAGCTTCCTGTTCTACCAGGCAGGAGGCCGAGAGGGCGTCACCCCGGCAACGCTCAACGTCTACGTCATAGGTCAGTGTGGGGGCAGAACTCTCAGGTGTGTCAGTGTGGGGGGCGGAGCTCTCAGGTTTTCACAGGGTTTGTTCTACATGCAGAGAACAACAGTCTTCTGAGAGTTCCAGTGTTCAACTCATCAGGCCCCGCCTACCACATCTGGAATGGGGTGGAGCTTGCTGTGTCCACCTTCTGGCCCAATCACTACCAGGTAACACACCTTTACTGCTGAGTCACTGTTAGCAGTCCCACCAGGTAGTATCAGGTAGTACCAGGTAGTAGTTTTTATTAGGACGTTCTAGAGTTTATTTTGGATGTCCTAGAGTTCATTTAGGTGGTTCCAGAGTTCATTTCGGTGGTTTTAAAATTCATTTAGGTGGTTCTAGAGGTTATTTGGGACGTTCTAAAGTTTATTAAGAAAGTTCTAGAGTTTCTTTAGGTGATCTGGTGGTTGGCGATAGAACCAGCAGCAGCACAGAGAGGAATATCTGGACACACACATGCAGGTGCAGTTGGTTGTGATGTCATAGCTGCTGTCACTAATTAATGACGTCACCACGGCAACAGCAGCAGCTCATTGGTGACGGTTTTAACGAGAGAAGAGAACAAAGCAGGAGGTCAGGAAGAGAAGAAAAATGGAGGGAGGAGTACTTCCTGTTCCTGGACACCAACAGGAAATGTGGCACCGGTTTCCGTGAAGATAAGACTGGAATGTACACACACAATAACACACAATAACACACAGTAACACACAGTAACATAGAGTAGCACACAATGACACACAATAACACACAGTAACACAGTCACACACACAATAACACACAGTAACACACAATAACACACAGTAACACACAATTATACACAGTAACACACACAGTAACACACAATAACACACAATAACACACAGTAACACACAATGTTTAGATCAGAGCATGTTGAAGTTGAAGTTTTCATTTTTCTTGTTTCGTGTCTCTGGTGGTTTTATCTCCTCATCCTGGAGATGTTCTTCTATCTCCATGTTTACGCTCTACTCTGCTCATCATCTGTAGATGTTTCTCCATGTTGGATGTATCTTCAACTACTAGATCCTCTCTTCTCTTTCTGAGCCTTGCTGCATTTTACTCTGTCATTGTTCAAAAATATTCAAAAATTGTCAAAAATGACTCAAAAATGTAAAAAAAAAAAAAAATACTAAGAATTGTCAAAAGCTTTTCAGAAAATGTCCAGAATATCTAAAAAATTCTCCAAAAATTATTTGAGAATTGTCAAAAATTCCTAAAAAAATTGTCCAAAATTGTTCAAAGATTGCCCAAAATGACTCCATATCTCCATCCTCTGTTCTCTGTTTCTGCTGCATTTCTTTTATTGAAGTTTTTATCGTCTTGGACATCAAATCATTCTGAACAAAGTTTTTATAATTTTATGACATTTTTGGAAGTTTTTAACCATTTTATGCAAGTTTTGAGTCAACTTGGACACTTTATGACGTCACCATCGTCTCTGCTTTCTTCTTTCTCCTTTTGTCTGGTTGTGTTGTTGTGTGTCTGGTTGTGTTGTTGTGTGTCTGGTTGTGTTGTTGTGTGTCTGGTTGTGTTGTTGTGTGTCTGGTTGTGTTGCTGTGTGTCTGGTTGTGTTGTGTGTCTGGTTGTGTTGTGTGTCTGGTTGTGTTGTTGTGTGTGTCTGGTTGTGTTGTTGTGTGTCTGGTTGTGTTGTTGTGTGTCTGGTTGTGTTGTTGTGTGTGTCTGGTTGTGTTGTTGTGTGTCTGGTTGTGTTGTTGTGTGTCTGGTTGCGTTGGTGTGTGTCTGGTTGCGTTGTTGTGTGTCTGGTTGCGTTGCCGTGTGTCTGGTTGTGTTGCTGTGTGTCTGGTTGTGTTGCTGTGTGTCTGGTTGTGTTGGTGTGTCTAGTTGTGTTGTTGTGTGTCTGGTTGTGTTGTTTTGTGTGTAGTTGTGTTGTGTGTCTGGTTGTGTTGTTTTGTCTATGGTTGTGTGTCTGGTTGTGTTGCTGTGTGTCTGGTTGTGTTGTTTTGTGTCTGGTTGTGTTGCTGTGTGTCTGGTTGTGTGTTTGGTTGTGTTCCTTTGTGTCTGGTTGTGTTGTTGTGTGTCTGGTAGTGTTGCTTTGTTTCTGATTGTGTTGTTGTGTGTCTGATTGTGTTGTTGTGTGTCTTGTTCTGTTGTTGTGTGTCTGGTTGTGTTGCTGTGTGTCTAGTTGTGCTTTTGTGTGTCTGGTTGTGTTGCTGTGTGTCTGGTTGTGTTTTGTCTCCTCATCCTGTAGAGATTACATTCCCAGTGGGAATCTTTCACAGTCCGTGTGTTTAACAGTGTTTATTTATCGGTTATAATGTTGTCAGTGAATCGATGGATCAATAATCAGGTTGTTGATCAGGTTGTTGATCAAGTTATTGATCAGGTTATTGATCTGTGTATCAGGTGGTGTTTGAGGCCATCAGCACCGGACAGAGAGGCATCCTGGCCATCAAGGACATCACACTGCAGGGACACCAGTGCAGTAAGTACACACACACACACGCACAAACAACCACACACACACACACAGAATGGCCCCGCCCCCATGTTGAACAGGCTTCTAATTGGTTAACGAGGTTTGACCATTTAATTGGATAACGATGTTAAAAGTTGAGCTGTCATGAATCAAGGTCACTGTTGTTTTCTCTGTGTGTGTGTGTGTGTGTGTGTGTGTGTGTGTGTGTGTGTGTGTGTGTGTGTGTGTGTGTGTGTGTGTGTGTGTGTGTGTGTGTGTGTGTGGAAACAGGGGAGCTCATTAAAAAATAAATTGATTAGCATGAACTTTGATCCATCCATCTGTTTATCTACCTGCTGGTCTGAAGACTCGCATTTTTGATGTTGCTTTGTTGTGCAACCACACACACACACACACACACACACACACACACACACACACACACACACACACACACACACACACACACACACACATCCTCCTGATCCATCTTCTGATTGGATCAGCTGATGGAGACCTCTGACCTGTGTATGTGTATGTGTGTGTGTGTGTGTGTGTGTGTGTGTGTGTGTGTGTGTGTGTGTGTGTCGTCAGTGAGCACGCCTCACTTCCTGCACATCAAAGGTGTGGAGGTGAACGCAGGACAGACGGCCACATTCCACTGCACCGTCAACGGACGACCCCAGAACAACCTGCTGCTCTACCTGCAGGTGAGTCTTCCACACCTGTTCCAGGTGACCTCAGAGACCCAAGACTGGACCGTGATTCCACTGAATCCTGACATGGTGAAATCAGGGAAATCAGAGTGACCTCAGTGGAATCAAAGTCAAATCAGTGTTATCTTTGAGTGGAATCAGAATGAATTTAGTGATCTCGGAGTGATCTCAGTGATCTCAGAGAGAAATCAGAGTGATCCCAGTGATCTCAGAGTGAAATCAGGGTGATCCCAGTGATCTCAGAGTAAAATCAGAGTGATCCCAGAGTGAAATCAGAGTGATCCCAGAGTGAAATCAGAGTGATCCCAGAGTGAAATCAGAGTGATCACAGAGTGAAATCAGTGATCTCAGAATGAAGTCAAAGTGATCTCAGAGTGAAATCAGAGTGATCTCACAGTGAAATCAGAGTGATCTCAGTCTGTGTTGGTGTTTCCAGGGGATTGGTGGTCGTCAGGCGGTCGCTAAGGAAACCAAACCGGTGAACTCCCGGCGCTACGTGGCGAGCTTTGATGTGGAGAACACGACTAAAGGAGACTCTGGACGCTACCGCTGCATCGCCCAATCAGAGCGGGGCGTGGGCGTGTCCTCCTACGCTGACCTCACAGTCAAACGTGAGTGCTGCTCTTTGATTGGCCGCTGGATGTTCTGATGTGTTCTAGGTGACGTTCTCATGTTTGATTCCTGGTTTCAGTATTTTCTGGACTAATTAGATGATAAATCAATCACACACACACACACACACACACACACACACACACACACACACGCATACACACACAACACACACACACACACACACACACACACACCCACACACACACACACACACACACACACACACACACACACACACACACACACACACACACACACACACACACACACACACACACACACACACACACACACACAGGTGATCATGAACACATCATCATCAGAGCGTCTGGGATGGATGAAGTGAGTCAGGAGGAAGTAGAGCAGCTCCGCCGGGGATTCTGGGTAATAGAGTCCAGGTCTGCTGTGATTCGCTGAAGGTCACGAATATTAATTAACTCGTTAACTCCTTCCTCCCTCGTTAGACCAGCGTGTGGTTCTCTGTATGTGAAACTGGTTCTGTTGGTTCTTCAGAGCCCCCGGTACCAATCGCCCCCCCTCAGCTGACCGCCGTCGGTGCCACCTACCTGTGGATCCAACTGAACGCCAACTCCATCAACGGAGATGGACCCATCATCGAGAGAGAGGTGAGGTGGGGCTGGAGGTCCTAGTGGTCCATGCGGAGGATCTAGTGGTCCATGAGGAGGTTCTTATGGTCCATGAGGAGGTCCTAGTGGTCCATGAGCACATCCTAGTGGTCCATGAGGAGGTTCTCATGGTCCATGAGAAGGTTCTACTGGTCCATGAGGAGGTTCTCATGGTCCATGAGAAGGTTCTACTGGTCCATGAGGAGGTTCAAGTGGTCCATGAGGAGGTTCTCATGGTCCATTAGGAGGTCCTAGTGGTCCATGAGGAGGTCCTATGGTCCATGAGGAGGTTCTAGTGGTCCATGAGGAGGTCCTAGTGATCCATGAGGAGGTTCTAGTGGTCCATGAGGAGGTTCTCATGGTCCATGAGGAGGTCCTAGTGATCCATGAGGAGGTCCTCGTGGTCCATGAGGAAGTCCTAGTGGTCCATGAGGAGGTCCTAGTGATCCATGAGGAGGTTCTAGTGGTCCATGAGGAGGTCCTAGTGGTCCATGAGGAGGTCCTAGTGGTCCATGAGGAGGTCCTAGTGATCCATGAGGAGGTCCTCGTGGTCCATGAGGAAGTCCTCGTGGTCCATGAGGAGGTCCGAGTGATCCATGAGGAGGTTCTAGTGGTCCATGAGGAGGTCCTCGTGGTCCATGAGGAGGTCCTAGTGGTCCATGAGGAGGTCCTAGTTGTTCCTGATCAGGTGTGAGTCCTGTGAGGGATCTTAACTGTGGAACTTCTGGGTTCTCAGGTGGAGTACCGTACCATGGCAGGTATGTTGATCGACACCACACCTGTGGACAAGCCCACCCATAAGATTGGACACCTGGACCCCGACACCGAGTACGAGATCAGCGTTCTGCTCACCAGGCCCCTGGAGGGCGGGACTGGAAACCCCGGACCACCGCTCAGAGCCCGGACCAAGTGTGCAGGTGAGTTAGGTCACATGGTCAGAGCCTGCAGCCGATCAGAGCTGCTGATGCTGCCGGCAGCTAGCGGCTAATTGCTGCTTTCATTAGGAGGCTAATAGCGTGTCATTAGCATGCCGTGCTAAGCTGTGTTAGCGCTGAGCTTGAGCTCATCTGGGGCTAATGGCTAGCGGTGCTCCGTTAGGCTGCGCTCATTAGCCACTAATGGCTGCAGTGTACACATCAGTGTGTGTGTGTGTGTGTGTGTGTGTGTGTGTGTGTGTGTGTGTGTGTGTGTGTGTGTGTAAACAACAGACAGACTGTGATTAGCAATTAGCACACTAATTACACAGGTGCTGCAGTGTTCCTGCTGCTCATCCTGGAGGTTCTCTTTTCATTTCACTTTTTATTCCTCTGCAAAACGTCTCTATTTTAGTGGTTCCTAACAGAACGTCAGAACCTCTGATGGTTCACAGAACATGTAAACACAACATTTAATATTTTCACATCAAATAATTTCCACATCATTAAAACCACAAGCTGGGTTCTCTGATGAGGACTTAGTGTTGCTAAAGGAGGTTCTAGTCATTCTTGATGAGGTTTTAGTGGACCTACACGAGGACTTAGTGTTGCTAAAGGAGGTTCTGGTTGTTCTTGAGGAGGTTCTAGTAGACCTTCATGAGGACTCAAAGTTGCTAAAGGAGGTTCTAGTCATTCTTGATGAGGTTCTAGTGGACCTACATGAGGACTTAGTGTTCCTGAAGGAGGTTCTAGTTGTTCTTTGATGAGGTTTTAGTAGACCTTCATGAGGACTTAGTGTTCCTGAAGGAGGTTCTGGTTGTTCTTGATGAGGTTCTAGTGGACCTTCACGAGGACTTAGTGTTCCTGAAGGACGTTTTAGTCGTTCTTGATGAGGTTTTAGTAGACCTTTATGAGGACTTAGTGTTCCTGAAGGAGGTTCTGGTCGTTCTTGATGAGGTTCTAGTGGACCTTCATGGAACCCTAACCCAAACTCAGTGCGTCAGTGTGTGTGATCAGCTCCACCCCGCTGGGACTCTGAACACAGAAACAAGCGCTCCTCTGGAGATACATGAAGTGTGTGTGTGTGTGTGTCTGTGTGTGATGCTGTTCGCTCTGATGATCTCGTCTTCGTCTTCAACTCACTTTTATTTATTCATTTTACTGCCATTAAATAATGAACCAGGCTGTGTGTGTGTGTTCCTGTGTGTGTGTGCGTTTAATAATGAATGAGTGTGTCCATCATACAAGCTTCAGTTCTTAGTTCTCAGAGCGGCGTCTCAGCGTGTGTTCAGACAAACAGCATCTTAGACTTAGACTTAGACAGACTTTATTCAATCACAAGGGAAATTTTGTTGTCACAGTAGATCAGAACAGTCATTTTAAATAGACCAGAGAACAGCAATAATATTATACAATAATCGGATATAATAAAGAATAGACTAATTAGTAAAAAGTAAAAACAGAATACTGGTAGTGACTATCCATATAGAAAAATATGGAATATGTACACATTTACAAAATAGAAGAATTAGGAATAATATTAGGAATTTACAATATGGAACAGGTAACTATAATGCAGTGCCAGTTTACACACGAGTATTGACATAAATGAGTGAGTTATCTATCACAGAGTGGGGAGTTATTGTACAGCTGTATAGAGTATGGTATGAAAAAAAATCTCATTCTGCTTCATACGTGTCGCTGTGGTGACAGACTCTGAGACCTGAATTTTGTCCAAAAAATGACTAAAACTTTCCAAAATGACTAAATTTTTCCCCAAATTATTCCAAAAGTGTTCAAAAGGACCTGAAATTATGTCCAAAGTGACCTAAATATTGTCCAGAATTCATTAAATCTGGATTATCTTCAGACTGAGACACCTGGATGGATGTAGAACTAATCTGGAGAACTGGAATGACATTAAAATGGTCCAAAATGACTTGAAAATGATCACGAACATGATGAGACAAGATCCAAGCTGATGTAAAACTTGAAAATTGTCCAAAATGAGTCAGAATTCACCCAAAATGACTCAAAAATGAACCAAACTGACTGAAGATTTACAGAACAACACAAAGTTAGTCCACGATGCTTCAGAAATGATTGAAAATGACTCAAAATTTGTGCAAAATGACTCAAAAATGAACCAAAATTTCAGGAAATGAGTTGAAAATCAAATGAAAATGGACTGAAATTGATTGAAAATGATCCAATTTCTGAGGTGGTTTAAAAAATGGTGTTCTTTGTGGTGATTTTACTTCTTTTGGTGAACATTTTGACATTTTGTGGTGATTTCTGGTCTCTTTGTGGTGATTTTGTGTGTTTGTGGTAATCATATATCTTTCTGTGGTATATTCACCTGTTTTTGTGGTGATTTGTAGTCTTCTATGGCGATTTTGTATTTTGTTGTGGTAATTTTGGCCCTTTGTTGGTGATTTGATTTCTGTGGTAGTTTTTCAGCTTTTTTAGTCATTTTGGTTTCAGTTTCGACCAGAACTCAGATGTTTCTCCTCCTAAATGTCATGGTTCTATCTGCTAGATCTGGAATGTTCTAAGTGAGACTAAAATTAAAGACTGGAAGCAGGAAAGGAGAACGTCCCCTTTAGAAAGTTCTAGAGTAGACCTACCGACAACTGGAGAAGGTTCTAAAGTAGACCTACCGACAAATGGAGAAAGTTCTAGAGTAGACCTACCGACAACTGTCCAGTTGTCGGTAGGTCCACTCTAGAACTTTCTACAGGGGACGTTCTCCTCTATGGACTTCAAGGACCTGAAGCTCTGGAGATATTCCCAGTATGAAGGTAGAACTCTGATCATTGATAAAGTTTCTGGTGATGAAGAACCAGATGGTTCTGGAGGAACCTTTCTTCACATCTGTTGGCTTTGATCCTGAATAACCTTTAAAGAACGTCAGCATCGGTCATGAAATAACCCTCTCTGAGTGTGTGTGTTAACATCCATTAAAGTGTGTGTGATGTTTGTCGAGGCTTTTAGGAAAATATCAGATAAATATTTCACCTGATTCTCTTTCCACCTCAGATTTTCACGCTCTGCTCATCTCTCAGATGTTTTAGAGCTTTTACGTCTGTATTTTTACCTCCTGGTTCCTCTCCTGGCCGCTGATATTAAAGCGGTTTAATAGAAATCACCGTGCTGGAGCTGATCATGTGTCGGCCCAAAAACCAGCTCAGATGCAGGTTCTAGAAACTCTATTCTTCATTATCAGTATCTAACCGTTAGTACTACGTGTACTGCAGTATTCCTCTGATGCAGTACTTTAGAGATGAACCAGTGATTCTGTCGTCTTCCGTCTCTCGTCTACCTCTTGAAAGCTGCTGATGAAACTCCATCATGAAGTCGCCTCAAACATTCATCTTCCTTTTGTTTGTTCGTGGTCAGCTGATAAACATGATAAACAGGATTATTTTATTAAACAGTTTATTAATTGAACTAAATTTAACTTTCTGATCATATTTCTCCAGAATCATTGGTTCCTTTCATTAAAGGTTCTAACAGCTCCTGGTTCTGTAACACACACAGTAGCAGAACGACACACAAAGACACATTCTACACTACAGTCATACAGAATGATAGTGAGGTACAGTCAGACCATTCTACAGTATGATAGTGATGCACAGTCAAACTATTCTACACTACAGTTGTACAGAATGATAGTGAGGTACAGTCAGACCATTCTACACTACAGTTGTACAGTATAGTGAGGTACAGTCAGATCATTCTACACTGCAGAATTATACTGAGGTACAGTCAAACCATTCTACACTACAGAACTACAGAATGATAAGGTACAGTCAGACCATTCTATACTACAGCCAGACAGAATGATAGTGAGGTACAGTTGGACCATTCTATACTACAGTCATAAAGGATGATAATGAGGTACAGTCAGACCATTCTATACTGCAGAACTACAGAATGATAAGGTACAGTTGGACCATTCTATACTACAGTCATACAGGATGATAGTGAGGTACAGTCAGACCATTCTATACTACAGTCAGACAGAATGATAGTGAGGTACAGTCAGACTATTCTACACTACAGAATGTTCTTGCTACGTGAGGTCAGTGACTGAGAGGTGGAAGGGGAATGGTCTGTTGTGAGGAGGTGCTGGAGAGCCCCAGATGTTTCGGTGGATGTGGTTTGTTCTGCTGCAGCTGCTGGAGCTCCACGGAGTGGAAAAGTGGATCTAATGAGGCGAGAGAGAACCTGTGATAAATAGAGTGTGAAGAATATGGATGCAGAGGAGCTGAAGTGTTGGAGCTGTGATCACCAACATTTCAGTTTACGGCTGATTGGACCAATTAACTCCAGTTATTTCAACACAGGAAACTTCATGTTATTGTTATTCTGGAAACTCTTTAAATGTTCTCACGTCTTGTGACATATTTCTTATCTGGGACCAAAAATCTGTAAAATATTTTGTCTGAATTTGGAAAATGTCAAATTTTCAAACCTGGAATTGTAGTATTTTTACTCCTCAGATACCCGGGAAGCTGTTTGAAAGATTCTCCATAAATAAAACTCTAGCCATGAAATGTGGTGAGAACACATGTTCACATTTAGGGAATTAACTTTTTACTGAACATCAGTAACTCTAACCCTAATCCTAACCCAACCTGGAATTTATCAAGAAAAATACATTCAGCCTCAGTTTATCATTTCCACATTACAACTTCCAGATCACAGAGTGTCTACAAAGGAACACAACATTTAGACATCTGGAACTGAACCATAGAAGATTTACTGGAGGATCAGAACCACAAGTCAGGCAAAAAAAGACAAAAAACAACAAAAACAAGACAAAAAATACAAAAATTAGACAAAAAATAACAAAAACGAGACAAACAACACAAAACAAAACAAAAAACAGACAAAAAATTAGATTACAACATTACAAAGCGACAAATCAAGATAAAAAATGACAAAGAAAGAAACAAAACAACCAAAAATAGACAAAAAACACAAACAAGACAAAAAAACACAAAAGTACAAAAAGACGAGATATTCATATCACACAACGTAGTTTCATTATTCACAAAAGCCCCCGCAGACGTCACATTACACATCGTACAAGAATGACTCATGAAGGACAGGACACTGAAAAAACGCCCAAACCTCACAGTAGATGACATCATCACATTACTCCGGTTCATTGCCACATCCACCTATTTTGAGTTCAAAGGAATTATTTACAGTCAAAAACAAAGTTTTGCAATGGGAGATCCACTATCTGCAATAATGACTAATTTTTTCATGGAGGACCTAGAAACCAAAGCCATCCACACAGCACCCACACACTGCAGACCCACACTCTGGAAACGACACGTTGATGACATTCTGGAAATAATAAAATCTGGACACACACAAAAACTTACCGATCATCTGAACAACATGGACGACACAGGAAATATACAATTCACGCATGAAGAAGAAATAAACCGGACCATTTCATTTTTGGACTGAAACATACACCACAGAGAAGACGGCAGCATTAAGATCACAGTTTACAGGAAACCCACACATACAGACCAGTACCTCCTCTGGACATCAAAACACCCACAGCTCACAAACTATCAGTAGTTAGAACACTTTATGAACGGACCAGCATCATAACAGACGATAAAGACAGACACGAGGAGGAAAAACACATCAAGAACGCACTCATACTCTGCCAATACCCGACATGGGCCATCAAAAATGGAAAACAACAAGCTAAAAACAAAGTAAAAAACAAAAGGAAACACAAACAAAACACACACAACAACCGGACAACAAAAACAAAGACATAATCACCATCCCATATATCCGTGGGATAACAGAACCCATACAGCGCATAATGTAAAAACACAACATCAACACAGCAGTAAAACCACATACAAAACTCCGACAGCTATTAGTCCATCCCAAAGACAAAATAGAACCGGACAAGAAATGCAACATCATTTATGAAATTCTGTGCAAATCTTGCGAGAAAACATACATTGGAGAAACAGGCAGAACATTCAACACAAGACGAAAAGAACACCAGACAGAATGCGAAAAGGAAACAACTGGATGACTCACAAGAACACAAAAGGTAGGGGGCAGTGGTGGCGCAACGGTTAAGTCTCTGGACTACTGATCAGAAGGTCAGAGGTCCAAGCCCCGATGTGGCCACTGTTGGGCCCTTGAGCAAGACCCTTAACCCTTCCTGCTCCAGGGGGCGTTGTACCGCGGCTGACCCGTCGCTCTGACTCCCCCCAATTGGGAGATATGCGAAAATAAGAATTCCCCCTCGCGGGATTAATAAGGGATAATAAAATTTTAAAAAAAGAAAAAGCCAAACAAGAAAACAAAAAATCAGCCATCAGGGATCGCTGCAAAAGAAATAATCTTATCATGGACTGGGACTGGGGGAGGATTTTAACATCAGAGACCAACAAACATAAACGATGGATCAAGGAGGCCATCAAGATCAGGAAGCAGGCGAGCTGCTCCATGAACCGGGACGAGGGGGACTACACCCTCTAATACCTGGGACTCCATCCTCCAGAGACCACCGTACGGCGGGGGGCGTGGCCTATCTGACAGATTCTGACAGATCTGTCAGACTGGTCACATGATAAAAAGGACACGTCAGCACACGCCAGATGACGCTCTGAAGAAGACTGCAGTTGCAGTTGAAACATGTCAGCTAAGGTGAAACCATCTTATCTTTGATTTGTCGGTGTAAAAAATAACGTTATCCTATGATAGTCAACAACAAAATGAACATCATTCAAGTATTTTACCTCCTGATCAGAACAACTAGTCCTGGTCTGGAGGGTTCAGGCGACACTCTAGTTGGACGTATTTCTATAACCATCGGTCGTCAATAGCAATCAATCACTGCCAGTGTGGTGTCATCCTGATAGCAATCAATACCAACCTAATCACTGCCAGTGTGATGTCATCTGGGGGGCGGAGCTTGTAGTTTTTAACATTTGGTGGAAAAATACCTGATGACATGAAACCTGGTGCTCCGTCTGATTTAAATGTCACCCTGGAAATTATGGCATGGAAACCATGACAACCACACACACACACACACACACACACACACACACACACACACACACACACACACACAGAGAGACACACATAGACACACACACACACACACACACAGGTATGTTGAGGGAAATGGAGGATTTTACGTGATAGCATTCACTCTCCCCCCCAGGGATTATGGGTAATAGGATCCACCTCAATCCCCTCCTCCTGCCTTTGACCCCCAACCCCCATTGTTGCCGCAGCGATGTGTGTGTGTGTGTGTGTGTTCCCTGCAGACCATTTAACCGATGTCTCTCTTTCATCTACAATCCAAGAGCAGAAACTCACAAAGTGCCTCCATTGTGTTGGTCTGAAAGCTGCAAAGTGTGTGTGTGTAGGTGTGTAGGTGTGTGTGTGTGTGTGTGTGTGTGTGTGTGTGTGGTCTGTGGCACAGAAAACTTCTCTTCCTGTTATTGAGCCTCACACACGCACACGTACAGATGAAAGATGACAAGGAACAGGAAAGCTATTGTTCATTGGCTGCAGAAAACACCTGAAAACACACACACACACACACACACACACACACACACACACACACACACACACACACACACACACACACACACACACACACTCTCTCTCTCTCTCTCTCTCTCTCTCTCTCTCTCTCTCTGGGTTCTTGTCAGGAGAAATTGCTCTCTGCTGCTCTCATCCATCATTCTCTCTCTGAGTGGATCGCTGTCTGTCGTCTGGAAATGCAGCCCTCTGATTGGCCACTACAGAGACTGTGTGTGTGTGTGTGTGTGTGTGCGTGTGTGTGTGTGTGTGTGTGTGACTGAGCGTGCTCAGTTCTCTGCTTCCTTTAATCTCTGTGTCTCCATTCAGCTCGTTTGTTCAGTTTTGTTAAAGTAGCAGCTGGAGATTCTTCATAGTTCTACCCAGAACCAAACACAGAACCTCAGCTGGAGGTTCTTCATGGTTCTACCCAGAACCAAACACAGGACCTCAGCTTGATGGGGTTCTCATTAGGCCATTTCCCACTGCAGGAACTTCTTGGTCATTTTAAGCTCTGCAGAGCCTTTGCGCGTGTTCTGATGACAGGAACCCTAACCCTGTAGAACCTGTCAGAACCGTCCCTGTAGAACCTGTTAGAACCGTCCCTGTAGAACCTGTGAGAAGAACCATCCCTGTAGAACCTTTTTCATTAACTGTCCCTGTAGAGGTTCTACAAGGAACCATCCCTGTGGAACCTGTTTCATTAACCATCCCTGTAGAGGTTCTGTGAGGAACCATCCTTGTAGAAGTTCTATGAGTAACCGTCCCTATAAAACCTGTTTTAGGAACCATCCCTGTTGAGGTTCTGTGAGGAACCATCCCTGCAGAAGTTCTATGAGTAACCGTCCCCATAAAACCTGTTTTAGGAACCATCCCTGTAGAGGTTCTGTTAGGAACCGTTCCTGTAGAACCTTATCTTTTGGGAGAACCAGCATGTGTACCAGCAGATCCAGAAATGAACAGAGGTTCTACGTCTTTCTGTCTGCTGTGAGAATGTTCAGATCAGTTCTTGGTTCTCAAGATGAACTTAGAGAACCTCAGCTGTCTGTAGGGACGGTTCAAGAGCCAGGGTGAGGGGGAACTGTTCTTGAACTGTTCTTCTTAAGCTGTGTTTTGGGTGTCAGCACGTCTCCATTGACAGAACACCTGAACAATATACAGGTCCTGCAGGTCATGCTGCCTTCTGATTGGCTGAGAGCCGGCAGCACACCTGAGTTCAGGTGGAACATTTGATGGATTTTTATCGCAACTGCAGATGCAGCCGTTTACTGATAAACCAGTTTAATGTCTGTGACAAAGAACCATCTAGAACCAGCTGTGATTATCAGTATTATGGGATGTATATAATGTTCACACTGTCATACATCCCATAATACTGATGATCACAGTTCTTTTAATAAATCTGGACCCTCCTCTATGGACTTCAAGGACCTGAAATGTTCTAAGTGAGACTAAAAGACTGTAAGCAGGAAAGGAGAACGCCCCCTGGAGAAAGTTCTAGAGTAGACCTACTGACAACTGAAGGAAGTTCTAGAGTAGACCTACTGACAACTGTAGAAAGTTCTAGAGTAGACCTACCGACAACTGGAGAAAGTTCTAGAGTAGACCTACCGACAACTGAAGGAAGTTCTAGAGTAGACCTACCGACAACTGTAGAAAGTTCTAGAGAAGACCTACCAACAAGTGTAGAAATTTCTAGAGTAGACCTACCGACAACTGTAGAAAGTTCCAGAGTAGACCTACCGACAAGTGGAGAAAGTAGACTTACAGACAACTGTGCAGTTGTCGGTAGGTCTACTCGAGAACTTTCTCCTCTATGGACTTCAAGGACCTGGAACTCTGGAAATATTCCCAGTATGAAGGTAGAACTCTGATCATTAATAAAGTTCCTGCAGATGAAGAACCAGATGTTCTGAGGAGCTTCTGGAGGCTCTGATTGGTGTTTCATGTAATGACCACATCAGCTTCATTGCATTCAGGTGTGTTCCAGTGAGAACCCTCATCACATGTTTGGTTCTGTTTGTCAGATCCGATGCACGGCCCGCAGCGCCTTGAGGTTGTCGACATCCAGTCCAAACAGGTGACGGTCCGATGGGAACCATTCGGATACAACGTGACCCGCTGCCACAGCTACAACCTCACGGTGCAGTACCGCTACCGGCCAGCAGGCGCCCTCAGCAGGTAAACACAGGGAGGGAGGGGCCTCAGCAGGTAAACGCAGGGAGGGAGGGGCTTCAGCAGGTAAACATTGGATAGGAGTGGTCTCAGATAACATGCAGGTAACGCCCTGCTCCCTGCTGTCACCTGCAGGGAGCCGCTGAAGGACGAGCTGCTGGAGGAGGAGGTGTTCGACACGCTGAGCTCCGTGCCACAGCACACCGTACGAAACCTTCCACCGTTCACCAACGTCAGCCTGAGACTCGTCCTCAGCAACTCTGAGGGCCACAAGGAGACCGAGGAGCTACTGGTGCTGACGGACGAGGACGGTACGAGTGGGGTCACATGGGGTCATGTGGGGTCACGTGCGATCATGTGACGTCTACAGGTGAATCACGCTGAACTTTCTCTTGCAGTTCCGGGTGCGGTTCCTGTGGAGTCCATCGTGGGCAGCAGCTACGAGCAGCAGATCAGTCTGAGCTGGAGGGAACCTCTGCAGACCTACGGCCTCATCCGGCAGTACGAGGTGAACCAGGACCCACACATTCTGGAAACAACAATAAACAACAATAAACAACACAACGTCCCATCACCTCCCACTCTCTTCCACAGATCTCCTACAAAGCCCTTAGCTCCTTCGACACAGAGTTTGACCTGTCCAATCAGAGTGGCAAGGTGTTCAAACTGGCCAATGAGACGAGCCACATGTTTGCTGGTCTATCTCCAGGCTCCACATATTCCTTCACAATAAGAGCCTCCACCGTGAAGGGCTTCGGTCCTCCGGTCATCACACAGTTCACCACCAAGATCTCAGGTAGGATTGTTCACCGATACAGAGATAACAGAGATTGAGATAGAGATCGAGATACAGTCACAGTGATAGATAACAGTCACACTGATAGAGATAACAACAGACTGATAGAGATAACAACAGTCAGACTGATAGAGATAACAACAATCAGACTGATAGAGATAACAGTCATAGTGATAGAGATAACAGCCACACTGATAGAGATTACAACAGTCAGACTGATAGAGATAACAGACACAATTCAATTCAATTTCAATTCAATTTTATTTATATAGCGCCAATTACAGTCAAATTGTCTCGAGATGCTTTACAGAACCCATATGCCTGACCCCCCCAGAGCAGCCCTAAGGAGACAGTGGCAGGAAAACACCCTTTTAACAGGGAAAAAATCCTCGAGCAGAACCCGGCTCTAATGTGGGGGAACCCATCTGCTGCTGGCCGGACGGGTTGAGAGGGACAGAAGAGGTAGAGAGGTAGAGATAGAGGGATAGAGGTAGAGGGGAAGAGGTAGAGGGGTAGAGATAGAGATAGAGGTAGAGGGATAGAGGTAGAGATAGAGGGATAGAGGTAGAGATAGAGGGATAGAGGTAGAGGGATAGAGGTAGAGAGATAGAGGTAGAGATAGAGGGATAGAGGTAGAGGGATAGAGGTAGAGGGATAGAGGTAGAGATAGAGGGATAGAGGTAGAGGGATAGAGGTAGAGGGGAAGAGATAGAGGGATAGAGGTAGAGGGGAAGAGATAGAGGGATAGAGGTAGAGGGATAGAGGTAGAGGAGAAGAGGTAGAGGGGTAGAGATAGAGGGATAGAGGTAGAGGGGTAGAGATAGAGGGATAGAGGTAGAGATAGAGGTAGGGGGTAGAGGTAGAGGGATAGAGGTAGAGGGATAGAGGTAGAGGGGTAGAGATAGAGGGATAGAGGTAGAAGGGTAGAGGTAGAGGGGTAGAGGTAGAGGGGTAGAGGTAGAGATAGAGGTAGAGGGGTAGAGATAGAGAGGTAGAGGTAGAGGGTTAGAGATAGAGGGATAGAGGTAGAGGGATAGAGAGGTAGAGGTAGAGGGGTAGAAATAGAGGGGAAGAGGTGGAGGTAGAGGGATAGAGGTGGGGGGGGACACAAGGACCATAAAACATACAGTTTAATACATGCATGATAAGGCAGATGATACATGCAAAGTACAACTAACATGGAAACTGATTATAGTTTACTGCTATGGTGTATGGCTCTGGCATTAAATATACTACATATATAGCTGGTGGTAAATTCAAAAATATGTAGATGAGCAAATCAAGTATAGTGAGGGTGATGCAGAGTAGATTGATGGAAATGGGCAGCTGGAAGCAGTGGGCTGGAGGAAGGTCAGCAGCAGCAGCATCCCACAGATGGAGATTAGGCCAGTTGGTGGGAGAACCACCACAGATCTGAAGCATCCAGGTCTGGGATCAGGGACACTCGGAGAAAGGACACAGGGAAAATCACACTGATACAGATAACAACAGTCACACTGATAGAGATAACAGTCGTACTTGTAGGTGTGATGAATGTAAATATCAGTTTAGCTTCATGTTTTTTAAACGTCTGTATCCTCTGAATAATTTGCACTGTTTGGTATAATTTGAGCGTCATACATGCTGAATGTTTTGAACCCGTCGTCATGGCGACCGTCTCCTCCTCAGCCCCTCTGATGCCAGCGTACGATCAGGAGTCTCCTCTGAACCAGACCGACTCCACCGTCACCGTCCTGCTGAAGCCGGCTCAGAGCCGAGGAGCTCCCGTCAGGTAAGTCACCTGTTCAAATATTCAGCAGCATCAATCTCCCGCCTCATCAACTTTTCATGGCTCGGACGTTAAACATTAAAATAACGGTGTGTTGCACTTTGAAGCTGGAGCTGCAGCTCAAACAGCAAACTGTCACCTCACAAACACAGAACAACGCCGGTGTAGATTGACTTTTCTACACTCTGACACACGGCGCTAAACGCCTGTCGCCGGGCCCAGAGGGAGGCGGTATCCGCGGTAACAGTCGTCATGTCAACAGCTGTCTGGGCTCCGTAGTCGGGCCGTAACGAGGGATTTGGTTAATTAACAATCAGCGGGCGGAGCTAATCAGAGCCTGCTGCTAACACCGAGGATTAACAGGGGATTAACCACTAATGTGTCCATCGCACACAGATACACACCTCTGTTTATTCACACACGCCTGTTTATTAACACACACACAAGCTGGAATTAAAGACTTCTCCATCCTCCTGATAATGACTGGATTCATGTATATGTCAGACATGTCTCAAAACTAAAAAACCTACAACAGAAATCCAGAGAGAAATGCTCAGAGCTCCTCAGACGGTTCTATCTGTCGCACACCAAAGATCCTACAATCTGAAAACACTCCCCCCAGAACCTCCCCAGAACCTCCTCAGAACATCTGGTTCTTCATCTGCAGGAGCTTTGTTAATGATCAGAGTTCTACCTTCAGACTAGGAATATTTCCAGAGCTCCAGGTCCTTGAAGTACACAGAGGAGAACGTCCCCTGGAGAAAGTTCTAGAGTAGACCTACTGACAACTATAGAACTGTCTCCAGTTGTCAGTAGGTCTACTCTAGAATTTTCTACACTTGTTGGTAGGTCTACTCTAGAACTTTCTCCAGTAATTCCGGTAATTTTACTTCTGTTGGTGGAGATTTTGTCATTTTGTGGTGATTTGGGGACATTTTGTGTTCAGTTTAGATCTTTTCATAGTTATTTTGTGTGTTTGTAGTAATGGTACATCTTTCTGTGCTTTAGTCGCCTGTTTTTGTGGTGATTTGGGGTCTTTTTGTTGTAGTTTGGACCCTGTTTGTGGTGACTTTGTCTCTTTTAGTGGAGATTTTGTGTCTTTCTGTGGTATTTTCACCTCTTTTTGTGCTAATTTTGTATTTTGTTTTGGTAATTTTGGCTCTTTGTTAGTGATTTTGTTTGTTTTTGAGGGAATTGTCCAATTTTGTAGACATCCTAGTTTCAGTTTCTACCAGAACTCAGATGTTTCTCCTCCTAAATGTCATGGTTGTATCTGCTGGACTGATGAAGTTCTGGAAAAGTCCATTAAAAAGTGATAAATCTGGACCCACCTCTATGGAACTCCGGAGATGTTCTCAGTCTGAGGTAGAACTCTGATCATTAAACTTCAGAGACATATTAACATACCTATTTATAGGTCGTTTTCTTGTCTTTACACATGGAATACATTTAGTTAAACATTAAAAAGACAACCTTATTTTAATGACGGTTATTTTTCCATTAGTGTAGTTGTTCTGAAGCTGCAGGAAGTTTCTTTCATGTTTTCTTTTTATTTTCTGGTGCTGTCGTCTCATGATAGCTGCTTCCCTGTGCAGATATTTCTACATCTCTGTTGGTTGTGTGGTCTCAGAAGGCAGATGCTGTTCAGTCACTCATCTGTTTGTTTCACATGAACTAAAGAAGAAAGCAGAAAATGGGTCCTGATGTGATTCACTTCTGTTCCTCCATAGAGATGAGGATAATCTGAAGCGAGTGGTGTGTTTCCCTTTTGAAGCAGAACAAGGCTGCCGATGTAAAGTGAGTGTGTGTTAATCGACGTGAAGGCTGATGGTGAATCCATCAGACTGAACAGATGCTGCTCTCAGATAGCGCCTCATGTTTGTGTATTTATATTTAACTTTGCTTTGTGTGTCAGCCTTCAGGCGCACCAACACACTCCCGTTTAAGAGCCGCGGATCACAGGACAAAAGGTGTTGCCGCCGGCAACCTGAAGCTGTAATCAGATTACTGTCACACACACAAGTGCTGCGATGTGAGCGTGAAGAAATACGATTGGAGACGGTTTGTCAAAGACAAAGAGGGGAAGAAAGAGAGACAGATGTGAGGGGGAGGGCAAGGACAAGAAAGAGACGAGAGAAAAGAAAAGACGGAGGCAGAATCTGTCTTTTTCTGATGCTTTCTGTGGGGAATTAAACACAACACCAACTGCAAAGTGTGTGTCCATCAGGAAATGTGACAATGCTGCAGTTTCAGCGCCCACTCCCTCCATGTGGTGATGTATGACTTCTGTCCTGACCGGCTTCCTGTGGAAACACCACTATTGTTCCAGCGTCCCTCAGGATGTTAGCAGTGACCATGATGCATTCAGGTGCAGCTTGGAGTTCCCAGGACCTGCAGTCTGTAGAAACTCTGACACCTGCTGGTGGAAAAACCACTGAAACAGGAACAGTTTGAACTTTCAGGGTCGGTAGTTAACACACTGTCCACTTCAATTCCCAGAACAACTCCACAGAGTCGGTGGTTTGGAGAGAACACGAAGCTTTATGTTGAGTCAGTGGAGCTTTCATTACGCGTCTGTAGCCACCGAGGCTTGTTCTTCATCGTAATTTGAGTTTTTTCGGGGAAAATTCTTACTGTGTAAAAAACTCATTTCAATACAAACTTTGAATTTCAGTACAGTATGTAGGTTTCTCCTTCTTTCTTCTTGATGCTAATTTCTCCAGAAGACTCAGAAATTGTCCAAAATTCATCAAAAATCCTCCAGAATAACTAAAAAATTTGACAAAATTAGTCAAAATTTGGAAAAAATAACCCAAAGCTGCCTAAAATGACTCAGAAACGGTCCAAAATGAATCCATGTTTTTGCTCAGCAGACTGAAACTTAAAGAAGTTTCATAGCAGAGATCTCAGGAAGCCTTAAATCCGTCATGTTCACTAATAAATAGCTGCTGTTTGTCCTTTGAGGCAGTAATTCAGCCGACTGATGAACAAGAATTTATTTTTAATTAATATGGGCTGACAACCTGAGAGAATGATGACTTTTCATTTGGAGCTGAACTTCTTTCCATTTGTTTTTTGTCTTAATGTCCTTTATCTGCATGTAGGATTTAATAGCTTCCCAGGCAGGAGGAGACGAATTATCAGTTTAATGTCAGACGCCTCTAAAGTTACAGCCTCCACATACAGAGAGAGTTCATAAAACCAAGGAGAGAGTGATGAGGAGAGGCAGCGCTGACCTTTCTGTGGAGCTGAATAATGAACCAACAGATGCTGAGAAGAGCAGCAGCCAATCACGCTGGATGTCAATAATCTGCAGTCATGTCAAAGTAGTGGCTACCGTTCTGCAAAACTGGACTGGACGTGGTCAGATTCTATGTCCTGTACATGGATTTAGCTCAGAGGCTAGCTACAGACTGCTAACTAATAACACATTACCTCTCTGGTTAGCTCAGAGGCTAGCTACAGACTGCTAACTAATAACACATTACCTCTCTGGTTAGCTCAGAGGCTAGCTACAGACTACTAATTACCACATAACCTTTGAGGTTAGAGGTCAGGATAAAACTACTAGCCCACAGAGAGCTAACTCGTTGACAGCTTACCATGCTAGCGAGGATATAAGCTAACTGATGGGTGAAAGGGAGGCACTTCTTCATTGTCTAACTGAGTTAACATCCATTTGTCTTTGTGCAGTAAGTACCAGGTGGTGGTGGAGGAGGAGCGCCCCCGCAGGCAGAGGAGAGGTACTGCAGAGATCCTGCGCTGCTATCCGGTCCCCATCCACTTCCAGAACGCAACGCTGCTCAACTCACAGTACTACTTCAGCGCCGAGCTGCCGATGAGCAAGCTGAGGGTGCCCATGCCCTTCTGTGTCGGTCAGTTACTCACAACCATCACTAATTAGTTATTTTAGTTAATGAAGTGTGTGTTTAATCATTGTTTAACTAGTCTGTTAACCAGGGTAGAGGGTGGAGCCTATCCTGGCTGACACACACCTGTACAGGTCACCAATCCTAACCCTACAACAGATTAGATAACTAGTATTTTACATAGATACATGGAAATTTAGTTGGTTAATAGCGAACCTGTATTTTATCTGTCACGCAGTTTGTCCATTGAATACAATAGTACCTGGACAGTGTTAGTTAGTTAGCTAGCTAGATAGTTAGTGAGTTATTTAGATAGCTAAATATCTAGCTAGTTAGTCAGTTAGTTATGTAGATAGCTAAATATCTAGCTAGATAATCAGTTAGTTGGTTAGTTAGTTAGATAGTTAACTATGTAGCTTGTTAGTCAGTCAGTTAGATAGCTAAATATCTAGCTAGTTAGTTAGATAGCTTAATATCAAGCTAGTTAGTCAGTTAGTTAGCTAGCTAACTATCTAACTAGTCAGTCAGTTAGTTAGATAGCTAAATATCTAGCTAGTCAGTTATTTAGATAGCTAAATATCTAGCTAGCTAATCAGTTAGTCGGTTAGTTAGATATTTAACTATCTAGCTAGTTAGTCAGTCAGTTAGTTAGATAGCTAAATATCTATCTAGTTAGTCAGTTAGATAGCTAAATATCTAGCTAGTTAGTCAGTTAGTTAGCTAGCTAAATATCTAGCTAGTTAGTCAGTTAGTTGGTTAGATAGTTAACTAGATAGCTAGTTAGTCAGTCAGTCAGTCTCCCTGTTGACCTGTTGAATGTGTGGCTCTACAGGTGACAACAGGACCTACAGTGGTTACTGGAACGCTCCTCTGCTGCCTCATAAGAGTTATGGGATCTACTACCAGGCTGTCAGCACTGCTAACGGGGTGAGTTCACCTGGTCATGGGTAACATTCAGACTCAGGATGAGTGTCTATATGAAGCTCCAAGACGGAGCGCAGAGACTTTCTACAAGAAATGGGAAGAATTTGGGTGATGTGAACCGTCCCTAAAAAGGAATAACCAGGAGTAAAGCTCTGGTAGAACACTGTCTAAATGTAGTATTAGAGGGTAAATGTAGTACTAGAGGGTATATGTAGTATTAGGAGGTAAATGTATTATTAGAGGGTAAATGTAGTATTAGATGGTAAATGTAGTATTAGCAGGTAAATGTAGTACTAGATTGTAGGATGTACTGCAGTAAATCTGTACTCTCTCCATGATGTCAGTAAATGTAGATCAGCTGTAGTTCCTGGTTGTTCCACCAGGTGAGCCTCTTCCTATAGAGACCAGAGGAGGTTAAAGCAGAGAGCATTGTGGGAGTTTAGCTGGTAAAGGGACACCATGACAAAGACTAATGAGGAGCTTAATGACCTCCGACCAGAGCTCACACTGGGATCCTCAGAGTTTCTGAATGTCAGTAATGATTGAACAGAACTAATAGAATTGTTTGATATGATCAGGTAAAGACCGTCTTAATTGGTTCTTGGTCTCTGTGATCAGAACATCTCTATTAGGAAATATTCATGTCAACACATTTAATTCTCAAGCAAGCATAAGTTATGGCAACTGGACTAACCTCGTGTGAGTCGAAAACGTTTCACCTCTCATCCAAGAGGCTTCTTCAGTTCTGAAAGCCTGGTGGGGAGTACCAGATATTTATCCACCAGGAGGGTGGTGGCAAAAACAAGTGGACAAAGACCCGAAACCAACAGACTCGTTAGGTGTTAATGTGAGTCGTTAGCCTTTGATGGGCGGTCGTTACCCCTCCCAGCCCTCTAGGAGGGTGGTTGGGGGTCACCTGACTGCAAGTGGGACAGATGGCTGCACCTCCTTGGGAGGGCTCTAAGAACGGCGTTGTAAGTGGGAGACAAGTGGTGTCTGAGGCCCCCTCCTCTGTTCAAAGATGGCCGTTCTAGTTTGACATGAATGGCTTCTTTTACCCCTCTCTCAAACCATCTGTCCTCTCTGGCTAGAATGCGCACCTTGTGGTCATCAAAGGAGTGACCCTTCTCCTTGAGGTGGAGGTGGACTGCTGAGTCCTGGCCTGTGGTCGTGGCCCTCCTGTGTTGTGCCATGCGCTTGTGTAATGGCTGCTTAGTCTCTCCAATGTACAGGTCGGAGCATTCCTCATTGCACTGCACTGCGTACACCACATTGCTCTGTTTCTCCCTTGGAATTTTGTCCTTGGGATGGACCAGCTTTTGCCTCAGAGTGTTGCTGGGCTTGAAGTGTACTGGGATCTGGTGGGTGTTAAAGATCCTCCTGAGTTTCTCTGAAATTCCTGCCACATAGGGGATGACAATGTTGTATGTGCCTATGTGGCAGGAATTTCAGAGAAACTCAGGAGGATCTTTAACACCCACCAGATCCCAGTACACTTCAAGCCCAGCAACACTCTGAGGCAAAAGCTGGTCCATCCCAAGGACAAAATTCCAAGGGAGAAACAGAGCAATGTGGTGTACGCAGTGCAGTGCAATGAGGAATGCTCCGACCTGTACATTGGAGAGACTAAGCAGCCATTACACAAGCGCATGGCACAACACAGGAGGGCCACGACCACAGGCCAGGACTCAGCAGTCCACCTCCACCTCAAGGAGAAGGGTCACTCCTTTGATGACCACAAGGTGCGCATTCTAGCCAGAGAGGACAGATGGTTTGAGAGAGGGGTAAAAGAAGCCATTCATGTCAAACTAGAACGGCCATCTTTGAACAGAGGAGGGGGCCTCAGACACCACTTGTCTCCCACTTACAACGCCGTTCTTAGAGCCCTCCCAAGGAGGTGCAGCCATCTGTCCCACTTGCAGTCAGGTGACCCCCAACCACCCTCCTAGAGGGCTGGGAGGGGTAACGACCGCCCATCAAAGGCTAACGACTCACATTAACACCTAACGAGTCTGTTGGTTTCGGGTCTTTGTCCACTTGTTTTTGCCACCACCCTCCTGGTGGATAAATATCTGGTACTCCCCACCAGGCTTTCAGAACTGAAGAAGCCTCTTGGATGAGAGGTGAAACGTTTTCGACTCACACGAGGTTAGTCCAGTTGCCATAACTTATGCTTGCTTGAGACTTATCATGACCTGGATGACTGAGAACATCCACAGATTTAACACATTTAATGCTGCCATCATCTCAGAAATCCCTGATTCAGTCAGCGGTTCCCCATGAAAGCACAAGAGTGTGTTTTAATCACTATTAGTTTATCCTATTATACACTCTACAGGTCAGAGCTTTAGAACATCCCAGTGTTTCCAGGGTTTTATAGTAAATTCTGCATGTTAGTGTCTCATTGTGCTCTGAAATGAAGCATAGAACAAATAAACACATGAAGTTAAAAAAATCAACTTAGAAACCAAAATGTCTTCTAAACTTCTGACTCATCTGAGTTCCTCCTTTGGCAGATCTAACAGCTGAACTCAATCATTCTATCTTCAATGGAAACCAGATGTTCTTCAGAAAGTTCTTCCAGCTCTGTAGCAGAAGTTCCCATAAATATATGTTTCTTGTAGGTTCTTTGCTTTCACTCTTCTGTCCAGTTCATCCAAACCAGCTCCATGGGGTTTAAGTCTGGAGTCTCCATGTTCTCAACCATTTGGTTCTTTGTTCCTGAGGTGGTTCTACAGAGCTTGGATTGATGTTCTGGGTCATTATCTTGCTGACCAACTAGAACATAACAGAGGGATCTGAATGGAGCTGCAGAATGCTGTGGTAGCCGTTTAGGTTCAGGGTTCCTCTCACTCTGTACAAGAACCGACCCTGGATCCAGCAGAACAGCCCCAGACCATCATACTACCTCCTCCATGTTTGACAGTTGATGTTCCACACTGAGGAACCATCCTTTCTCCTACTGGATGGCTACAAACATCCTGCTGATGAACCAAACATTTCAAATGTTGATCCATCAGTCCATAATACCTTGTTCCAGTCTTCAGTAGTCCATTGACGATGTTTCATGGTCCAGGAAGCCTCTTTTTCTGATTCTGACGTCTCATCAATGGCTTTCTGCTGCAAGTCCACCTGTCAAACCTGCAGCTCCAAGTCTTCTCTCCACAGTTAAACTGAGACTTCTTCCTGATGGTCTGTCTCTGTTCTATTGGCAATTTCCTTTTCCTCTCAATTTTTACAGTAACACACTACTTTCTGCAGTACTTCCTGTTCTAGTAAGGCTCTGGAGGGTTCCACAGTGAGTTATATCACTACCTTCTGCAGACAGAGGGGGTTGGAAGGAATCTAGTAAAGTTGGGACTCCTGTAGGATTTGGTAGCTCCAACTTTCAAGGCTTCATCAGCCTCCATTGCCGCAGAACAGCTTTCAGTTGTGAAGCCATTTCTGTTCCTGATGAAGGTCTTTTAGTAGAATTCTGAAATGTACATTATTGTCCAGTTCTGGGTAACCTGACCTTTACTAACCTCTGGAAGTTCACCTCTTACCCGTGGACCAGTTCAATCTGTCCATCTGACTGGAACTACTGGAATTTCAATAAAACACTGGAAGGATTGGCGCGTTCTAAAACTTTTGAGTAGTGTACATGATATGTTTAGTAAAATAAATCAGCGGCTGACGTTCAGACAAACGTCACTGAAGGTAACTAAAGCAGATGGATTGATTGTGGAGTTGTGAGCGGCGTTCCTGTGATATTCGGAGGATAATGGGGGTCTGTTGTGGATGGACATCAGAGATAATGATGTCCTCAGGTACTGAAGTCACATATATGTGTCACGTCTGACTTCTGACTGTTTCTGATGCAAATTGCAAAGATTGGCTGCGAGCGTTAGCGCCCTCCACCAGCGTTTAAAGCTGCAGCTGGCTTTGTTGCAGAGGAAGCACTGAGCAGCTCTTAGTTAAGGAGTGGCAGGGGTCAGGATAGCCAGTCAGACGGAGGCAGGTGTCAGGATGACCAATCAGATGGAGGCAGGTGTCAGCACGGCCAATCAGACGCAGCCGCTGGGAGAACCGCACTTTATACAAAGATCCACATTATTCTGCTCTGTTCTGTCAAAAAACCACACACACACACACACACACGTTCACACACACTCACACACACTCTCACACACACACACACACACGCACACACACACACACACACACACACACACACACACACACACACATACACACACACACTCACACACACTCTCACACACACACACACACACGCACGCACGCACGCACGCACGCACGCACACACACGCACACACACACCAGTTTAATGGCAGTTCCAGCAGCATGACCGGTGACACTAATAGGCTGTAGTGTGTGTGTGTGTGTGTGTTTTGTCACATATGTGTGTAGTAAAAGCTAATTGTTACACACACAGATCTTATTGTGTTGTGTGTTAATTATTGACACTGGGAGCTTTAATTGGTGTGTGTTGAATAATGCAGCAACAGTAGTGCTTTGTACTGTCGCCATACCGCAGAGACACACTGCTGTGTGTGTGTGTGTGTGTGTGTGTGTGTGTGTGTGTGTGTGTGTGTGTGTGTGTGTGTGTGTGTGTGTGTGTGTGTGAGCATGAATATTCATGAGCTCTTGTGGTTAATTTGTTGCCTGTTTGTTAAAACCAGAAAGACACAAGATGTTCTTCCTCGCCTTTCACCAAAACCTTCCTCACTGTGTGTGTGTGTATGTGTGTGTGTGTGTGTGTGTGTGTGTGTGTGTGTGTGTGTGTGTGTGTGTGTGTGTGTCAGAGAATTTGTGTGAGTGTGTGTGTTGGTTGTTAAATGCCCACACAGGCACTGATCCACAGCCATTTGCCTTCTCTGTCTGCTCTGTTTACGATGTGTGTGTGTGTGTTGTGTATCTCTGGAGGAAGTTGCCAGATGTGACAGCTAACATGTCGGCATTTCTGTTGACAGTAAATTAATTTGCTTCTCTCTCCACCAGGAGACAAAGATCGACTGTGTTCGAGTCGCCACCAAAGGTAGGAAGTCTTTTATTTTGAAAGGTTCAGAGTCGGTTTAATTTTGACAGGATATGAGGACTGTTTTAGTTTTAGATAGCTCTGGAATATATCACAAAAATGATTCTAAACTGCATTACCTCACAGTAATCAGATTACTTCTAAGTAGAGGGTTAGGGTCAGCAGAACCTTCTCAGTTCTGGACCTATGGAGACGAGACAAAGATGGAGTCACAGTACCACTAATCAGGAGGTTTAGAAGGAGTCATACTACCACTAATCAGGAGGTCTAGAAGGAGTCATAGTACCACTAATCAAGAGGTCTAGAAGGAGTCATAGTTCCACTAATCAGGAGGTATAGAAGGAGTCATAGTACCAGTAATCAGGAGGTCTAGAAGGAGTCATAGTGACACTAATCAGGAGATAAAGGAGTCATAGTACCACTAATCAGGAGGTCTAGAAGGAGTCATAGTTACACTAATCAGAAGGTCTAGAAGGAGTCATAGTGACACTAATCAGGAGGTCTAGAATGAGTCATAGTGACACTAATCTGGAGATATAGGAGTCGTAGTACCACTAATCAGGAGGTCTAGAAGGAGTCATACTACCACTAATCAAGAGGTCTAGAAGGAGTCATAGTTCCACTAATCAGTAGGTATAGAAGGAGTCATAGTGACACTAATCAGGAGGTCTAGAAGGAGTCATAGTGACACTAATCGTGGAGATATAGGAGTCATAGTACCACTAATCAGGAGGTCTAGAAGGGGTCATAGTGACACTAATCGTGGAGATATAGGAGTCATAGTACCACTAATCAGGAGGTCTAGAAGGAACCAAAGAACCTCAGGAAACATGGACTCACTTTAGTTCCACTGAGTTCCTGCTGTGGAGTCTGAATTGAATCCATGAAATCTGAGCTGTAGTTAGTAATCTGATGCCAGAGACCGAAGTAATCTGATTACTGAGAGGATACAGTGGATGTTTAAGTCACAGATGGCTGTTGGACCACTAAGTTAATGGTTAGCATTCTGGTCCTATCTACAGGTATAATGACTCACAGATGTCCTTCCATCTGTCCTCCAATCACAGCTGAGGATGACTTGACATCCTCTCAGACACACACATTAAACACACACTGAGCTACACACACATTACACACACACTGATCTACACACACATTACACACACTGAGCTACACACACATTACACACACACACTCAGCTACACACACAGTACACACACTGAGCTACACACATTACACACCCACTCAGCTACACACACATTACGCACACACTGAGCTACACACACATTACACACACTGAGCTACACACACATTAAACACACACTCAGCTACACACACATTACACACACACTCAGCTGTGTGCTATGCAAACAACAGGCTAAAGCAACGCTAATGACTGCGACTGTATGGGAGTCCAGAGAGCAGTTCAACACTGCAGCTAAACAAGCTAACAGCACTATTAGCTCCCTGGGTGAACACACACACACACGCACACACACACACACACACACACACACACACACACTCCCTCAGTAATTGGCTGCTGTGGCTGTAATCAGCGTTTATTGGAGAACAGTTTTGCTGCTAATGACACCAGATGCTGATTGGCTGTGTTGGTCCCCTGACATCTGTCAGTCATGCTGCAGCAGCCAACCATGGTCCCCACCATAATGAGACAAAAACAACCACAAAGAGACACAAAACAACCACAAAGAGACACAAGACAACCACAAAGAGACACACGACAACCACAAAGAGACAAAGACAACCACAAAGAGACACGACAACCACAACGAGACACAAAACAACCACAAATAGACACAAAACAACAACAAACAGACAAACGACAACCACAATGAGACAAAAACAATTACAAATAGAAACAAAACAACCACAAAGAGACACACGACAACCACAATGAGACAAAAACAACCACAAATAGACACAAAACAACCACAAAGAGACACACGACAACCACAATGAGACAAAAACAACCACAAAGAGACACAAGACAACCACAGTGAGACAAAAACAACCACAGAGAGACGCAGAACATCCACAAAGAGACACAAAACAATCACAAAGAGACACAAAAAAGCCACAAAGAAGCACAAGCCAACCACCAATGTGTTGTTGATGTTGTTGAATCTCAGACTGTAATACACACGTGTTGATGTGTTGACTATGACTAGTCAGCGTGACAATGTTGAGATCTGGAGTCTTAACTCCTGACGGTCCCACTGGGGTGGTAATTGTTAGATTAGTTGCCATAGAAACAGCTTGAATGGGGGGAGCTAACAGGTGATGAGGTGAACCCGCTGCTTCTAATGTCTTATGCTGATTGGCTGATTAACCAGGTTCTTTTCCAGGTGTGTTTCTGACTAAACCCTCTGAACGGCGCTCTGCACTCCTGTTGGTGGATCATAAGAGTTAACTACAGATCAATAAGAGTTAACTACAGATCAGTAAGAGTTAACTACAGATCAATACGATTAATAAGAGTTAACTACAGAGCAATAAGAGGTAACTACAGATTAATCAGTTAACTACTTATCAATGAGGTAACTACAGATCAATAAGAGTTAACTACAGATGAATCAGAGTTAACTACAGAGCAATAAGCGTTAACTGCAGATTAATGTAACTACAGATCAATTACAGTTAACTACAGATAATTATATTTTTAATAAGCATTTAAAAACAGATTTAAATTATTGAACCAGCTAGAGTCCTCTGTGTCTGATGAAGGATCACCTGTTGGAGGAACTCCATCAGCTTGTTGGCTGTTTGAACACATTTCACTTTTGAAAACAACAGAATTGAGCTTTACAGAATATGAAGCTGATACATTATTGTGTTCACTCATCAGAATAAAGTTTAATTCAAGCCAGAGTTTAGTTTTTATCCTGCATTTAACCCTGGTGTCGTCCTGCGGGTCAAATTGATCCAGTTTAAAGTTTGAAAATGTGGAAAAAAAAATATTTTGACCGTGAAACTTTTGATGTCCACATTTTCAACATTTTTGGGAAATCTTTGAACATTTTTTGGTAGAAAAAAAGAAATGTTAAAATTGTTTCTTAGGAACATTCACATGAAAATCAACCAAAATCTAGCGAAATTCACTGGCTTTTGGTACATTTTTTTGTGAATGTTCTTAAAGAAAATAGAAGTTTTACTGATATATATGGAACCACTTTAGATATTTTTAGGATTTTTTTGGAAGATTTTTACTCATTTCTTGAAAAATATTTACAAGAATTTTCTTGCCAAATTTGGGGGATTTTTAAAAATAAAACTTTTAAGGAATTATTGGAATTTTCTTCCTGAAGGTTTTGCAAATTTTCAGAAATTTGGGGAATTTTTTTGCTGAATTTTTGGATTTTTTTTCAGACAAGGAAACAATATTTTTTGTTGCCTGTAAATGAGGACAACAGGAGGGTTAATGAGCCCAAGAACCAGGAGAGCAGAGACGCTGCAGTACTAATGTTTCTGCTTCAGTCAAACCACTGCTACAGCCTGTCTCTCTGTCTCTGTCTCCGTCTGTCTCTTTGTCTCTCTGCATGCCTTCCTGAATGAACAGCTGCTATAATCGTCACCCAGCTCACTACGCCATACATTCGCATAGCTCCAGCAGCTGGAGACAAGCAGCTAACAGGTACAAACACACAACACACACACAGACACACACAGACAGACAACAGACACACACAGACACACAACAGACACACACAGACAGACACACACAGACTTGTGGTTCCACCGGTTCTGAAGAGTCTCCAGGAACCTGGACACATCCGTGTGCAGAGCTTCATGGATGTTCTTGTTTTTCAGCTGCTCTCTGTAGGTTCACAGACGAGATGTCATCACTCTGAACCTGAACACGCGTGTTTCATGTGTGCATATATGACTGTGCTCTAACTCTGGGAAGAAGTCTGGACTGAAGTGTTGTTAAAACTGGTCCAGAACCAGGTCAGAAACTGGTCCAGAACCTGGTCAGAAACTGGTCCAAAACCAGATCAGAAACCGGTCCAGAACCTGGTCAAAAACTGGTCCAGAACCAGGTCAGAAACCGATCCAAACCAGGTCAGAAACCAGTTCAGAACCAGGTCAGAAACCGATCCAAACCAGGTCAGAAACCAATCCAGGACCAGGTCAGAAACTGGTCCAGAACCAGGTCAGAAACCGGTCCAAAACCAGACAGAGACCAGGCCAGCACCAGATTAGAACATCTGCCCTGATGTTTCATGGTTTATTTGCTGCAGATCAAACCTCAGACCTCCAGGAATCAGAACATTTAAACTCCAATACATCCATCAGGGAACAGATGGGACTCAGAAAATTACATTTAAATATTTACCAGCACACACACACACACGCACATGCACACACACGCACACACCTAAACACACACACACACACACACACACACACACACACACACACACACACACACACACACACACACACACACACACAGTCAGACTGAAGCCTGGAAGCTCTAAACAGCTTCACTTTCACATAAAAACAGCTTCTAAGGCTGCTGTGACACACAGACAATAACACAACAAACACACATTCATGCATGCACTGACATACACACACACACACACACACACACACACACACACACACACAAATAAATGGTGTCTTCAAAGCAGTGTTTTTGTAGCCTTTATAGCCTTTAAACTGAAAGCAGCAGCTCGCTGCCTCCGAGGGGGAAGCTCTGTGTGTGTGTGTGTGTGTGTGTGTGTGTGTGTGTGTGTGTGTGTGTGTGTGTGTGTGTGTGTGTGTGTGTGTGTGTGTGTGTGTGTGTGTGTGTGTGAGGGAGATGAAACAGATTCAGCGGTTGAGTCAGTCTGACCTTGAAGAGATGAAATGAAAACTGAGAAAATAAAGAAAAAAGACTGAGAACATCTGAACTGGTCATACTGGTTCTTACTGGTTTAGTCTTGTTTCCATACTGGTTCTGTTCTGGTTCTGTCCTGGTTCTGTTGCAGTTCCCTACAAATTGAACTGTTATTGGCACTACATAAATAAACACAGGGCCCCACAGGGCAGTGTGTCTACCTCAGGGCAGTAGGTCCCCTTAATGCAGACTGTCCCCACAGGGCAATATGTTCCCGCTGGGCAGTATGTCCCTACAGGGCAATATGTTCCCACAATGCAGTATATCCCCACAGGGCAATATGTCCCCATATGGCAGTGTGTCCCCGTAGGGCAATATGTCCTCACAATGCAGTATGTCTCCACAGGGCAATATGTCCCCATAGGGCAGTGTGTCCCCACAATGCAGTATGTCCCCACAGGGCAGTATGTCCCCACATGGCAGTGTGTCCCCACGCGACAGTAGGTCCACACAGTGCAGTGTGTTCCCACAGGGCAGTGTGTCCCCAGAGGGCAGTGTGTCCCCAGAGTGCAGTGTGTTCCCACAGCCCAGTAGGTCCCCACAGGTCATTGCGTCCCCACAGGGTAGTAGGTCCCCACAGGGCAGTGTGTCCCCACAGTACAGTGTGTCCCCACAGTGCAGTATGTCCCCACAGTGCAGTACGTACCCACAATGCAGACTGTCCCCACAGTGCAGCATGTCCCCACAGGGCAATATGTCCCCACAGGGCAGTGTGTCCCCACAGGGCAATATGTTCCCACAGGGCAATATGTTCCCACAGGGCAGTATGTCCCCATAGGGCAGTGTGTCCACCACATGGTAGTAGGTCCCCACAATGCAGACTGTCCCCACAGGGCAATATGTTCCCACAGTGCAGTGTTTAACGACAGGGCAATATGTCCCCATAGGGCAGTGTGTCCCCACAATGCAGTATTTCCCCACAGGGCAGTGTGTCCCCACAGGACAGTGTGTCCTCACAGGGCATTGTGTCCCCACAGGGAAGTAGGTCCCCACAGAGCAGTGTGTCCCAACAGTGCAGTGTGTCCCCACAGTGCAGTGTGTCCCCACTTGGGCAGGTAGACGTGTCCTGTCGACACACTGACTGATGGCTGCTGTCAGGTACTGATGTCGCTCTGAAATGACACATTACAGCTCGACGGAGACGAGTTCACCAGAACGTTTCTCATCTATGAGTCACCTGAAGGGTATTACACCTGGACACACACAGCGTTGAAACATCACATTATGCAGTCAGAGGAAGTTCCCCTGAAACAGAACCGCTGTGACTCAGAACCTTCTGGGCCACAAAAAACCACAGGAACATTTCACTGACCTCAGTGGAGCTTGGAGGATTTTCTAAACCTGCTTTCACTCAGTGAGAAGACCAAACTAATATAATCTGCTAAAAGTAAAATCAAAACAGACTTATTGTTTATAACTCAGTGGACGTTATTAATGGCTGTTTATAGTATTTTAAATCCAGAACTATAAACTGTGTGGTTCTGGTGGAAGTCGGTGGTCATCAGTCCCCTTCAAAAGCATGTCTTGATAAAACATCTATTTTAATATCTCCACATAAAGCCACTCTCTACTTGTCTTACTATGTTTTTGTTCATGTATTTTTATCTAAGTTTAATGGACTACTTTAGAAAAATTGGATGGAAGCTGCAAAATCGAGCAAATAAGTTTTTACCTTGTCTGAAGTCGTCTCTTTAATCCAAAGTAAGGCCGGTTTACGTCGTATTGTTTTCATATTGTTACTTTTCTAATGTTTGCCTTATTTTCAATGGAGTTTCATGAAAGGTCTTGTGATTTTTTAAAGCAGCTAAAGGAGCAAAAACATAATTTTCCTCTTCTGTTTACACACTTATAAACATAGGAAGATGGATTTAAATGGTCAGTTAATGTACCTGTACCTAATGGACCAAACATAGCAGAGGATTGGTGTATTTTAGTAGTTATTTACAGGTTAAACAGTTAACTGATAGCTACTGGACTGGATTAACGGCTCAGCTGTGGTGACCATAAAACTACAGGAAGTATTAAAGGTAGTTAGCAGCAACTCATGGTGAAGGTTGGTGAGTTAATGGGAGTTAGTGGTAACAAGTATTATTAGATAAATATCCAGTTTATGAAGCATAGAGGTGAGAGTTAGGTTACCTACTCAGTTACCACCAGTTAAAGGTAGTTAATATCCAGTTACCACCAGTTAAAGATAGTTAATATCCCGTTACCACTAGTTAAAGGTAGTTAATATCCAGTTACCAACAGTTAAAGGTAGTTAATATCCAGTTACCACCAGTTAAAGGTAGTTAATACCCAGTTACCACCAGTTGAAGGTAGTTGACACTGGTCACTGGTTTCAGGAGCAGTCACCAGGAAACCAGAACCGGAGCAGGAGAAGCAGTCGGATCACACAGTGAAGATCGCTGGGTCCATCGCTGGAGTCCTGCTCTTCATCATCATCTTCCTTGGAGTCATCCTGCTGATGAAGAAACGGTACGACACACACACACACACACACACACAGAGTAACAGACTGGGTAACTCAGACTGATTTATTGAACATGATTTAATTAGAAACTGAAAACTGGTTTCTTGTTTCTGTTGAGGCCAAACTATTTTGTAGACTGAGGTGAAAACAAGCTCCTTCAGAACATCTTTATTCTGTTGGGTTCTGCTCATGTGGAAGTTCTGCTGCTTCAGTTAAACTTGAAGGATTTTCAGTTCGACAGGATCTGTTTACCTCTGATCATTTTAACGTATATGAATCAATCATTTCACTAGAAACTGATCTGACTGCTGTTCCAGTGATCATGCAGAGTTATTGATCAGCATTTCATCAATCAATAATCTCTAGATATTGATCATTCTGCTAACATCACCGTGGACAGGAACTAGTACTGACCATTTAGCTACAGGGTTTCTAACTGTTACTGATCATGAAATGATCTCTATTTCACCACTGAGGAACCTCTGTGTTTAGGGGATGGTTCTTCATTATTGGTTCTTCAGAGGTTCTTCATGTTGACTGGAGGTCTTTGGTTTGCTGGCAGGCAACAACATCAAGGCAGAGCTGCAGCTAAACAGGATTATTTCAGCATAGAACATCAGAACACACAAGAGAAATACTCTTCACAGTTTCACAAATCCCAAACTGGCATCTTGAAACACGTTCTTCTTTCTGACCAACAGTCCAAAACACCGAATAATGAACGTGTTCTAATGGAACAAGATTTGTTATCAGAATAGAACCACAGAGTTGTTTAAAATGACTCGACATCAAGAGATCAGATGTCTAAATCAATCACCTATAAACCACTTAATCACCTGGACAGGTAACAGTCTATCACAGGTTCACCTGGACAGGTAATGGTCTATCACAGGTTTACATGGACAGGTAACAGTCTATCACAGGTTCACCTGGACAGGTAACGGTCTATCACAGGTTCACCTGGACAGGTAACGGTCTATCACAGCTTCACCTGGACATGTAGCAGTCTATCACAGCTTCATCTGGACAGGTAGCAGTCTATCACGGCTTCACCTGGACAGGTAGCAGTCTGTCACAGATTCACCTGGACAGGTAGCAGTCTATCACAGATTCACCTGGACAGGTAGCAGTCTATCACAGGGCTACCTATGCAGACAGTTTAGAATCACTAGTTAACCTCAGCATGTTGCTGGACTGTGGGATGAAGCTGGAGAACCCAGTGAGAACCCAGCAGGGAAAACATGGAGACTCCATACAGAAAGACCAGAACCAACCGGGATGCAAACCGGGGATCTTCTAGCTGTGAGGCGACAGTCCTAACCACTGATCCACTGTGCAGCCCCCAAATACCCAAATGGTTTTTAAAAAATTATCCTCAGAAAGAACTATTTGAAAAATTGCTCATTAAAGAACTTAAGAAAAAAAAGATTTTAGTGCTATTTCTGGTGTCTGAAGGAATAATTCTTTGATGGTCCTTTGAGGTTCCTCTGGAGGTTCTTTAAAGAACGGTCACTACAAAGTACTGCTTTTATTTCCAGTTAGAACCTTGGTTTATCTGAGTGTAAGTGAACGTGGTTGATATTTGGATGATGTTCATTTTGTCCTTAACTATCATAGGATGTTATTTTTTACACCGACAAATCAAAGTAAAGATGGTTTTACCTTAGCTGACATGTTTCAACTGCAACTGCAGTCTTCTTCAGAGCGTCATCCGACGTGTGCTGACATGTCCTTTTAATCACGTGGCCGGTCTGACAGATCTGTCAGAATCTGTCAGACCGGCCACGCCCCCCGCCGTCCGGTGGTCTCTGGAGGATGGAGTCCCAGGTATGCGAAAGGGTGTAGGGTGTGGGCCCCCCCCAGCGCGCGAGCTGCTCCATGAACCGGGACGAGGGGGCCTACACCCTCTAATTCATCTGCTCATTTAGGTCCAATCTGTGAACCAACTTGGTTCCATGTTCTGGTAAAAAATAGAGAAATGAACTGAAGGAAACTGCAGCATTGGGGTTCCTTCTATTAGAACATTTTTAATGTTTTTGGTTCTTGGTCAGACAGAAAAACACTTTTCAAGAATGCAGTTTGGGATTTGTGGAACAATGATAAACATTTCTCCATTTTCTGATGTTTTATCAAATAAACGAACCTTCTGAAGAACCACTGAAGAACCGTTATTTTTCTGTCAGAAAACCACAAAAGTTCAGAAATGAGTTCCTGCAGCTGTAAAAGGATGTTCTCATGAGTGTCGTACTTCACATAGAAAGGAGACGGTGAATGAAAGTGTGTAATGATGCAGAGCTCTTTTTATTGTAAATCACGTTTGTGTGGAGCTGGACGGAGTCACATCAAAGCCTGGATGGTGTCCACTCACTGGCAGCGACAAGGAGGATGATGAGGATGAATAATGGAGCAGATTGCAACAGTAATCACCATTAAACTGTATCTGGGCCCACTTTATTCTCCAACATCAAACACAACCCCGCTGGGACACACACGCTAACATATACACAATTTATCCTGCACACACACTTAAACACAGAGAGAACGGGTCTGTGTTTGGAGAACGTTGGAGATGAGAGAGAAATTTAGATGAAAGAGCGTTTTATTCTTCTTTTTCAGAGTTGCCTCGAGCTGAATGGCTTCAGGCAACAGAGACACTTTTTCTCCACACACACATTTCATAAAGTGGAGTGTGTGTCAGTACAGTTCGACTCATCTGTCGGGTCGACGGAGCTCTTATCTCTCACAGATATTAGAGACAGAACGAGGAAGGCGGCTGCTGGGGAACTAATGAGGTTTTTAATGTTGACGGTGTGTTTGATTTCCACTCTGTGACCAAACAGAGGTCAAACTCATTACAGGGGGAAGCCGGGTGGAGAGAGTGTAACAGGAAGCAGTGTGTAGGACACGTTTCTATCATCCTGAACCCGTTTACAGCCGTGTTCAGGTATCAGTCATGTTCACCGCTAATCACTGACTTTATGTATGGAATAATCCTGTCGGCTCACATCTGATTTAGGACTTTCAGAGTCTCCCACAAATAGAACAAAGAAGAAGGTTCCACAGCAGCGTTTCAGATTTACTGTTGTTACTGGAACGTTTATTCCACAGCTACATTGATTTAGTGAATTTTAAAGCTTTTCTGCAGCCTTTTCTGATCATACAGCAGCAGGTTATTGACTTAACTCATCTGCTCCGGTGGTTTACAGACATTTACCTGATGTTCACTAAAACTTAGAACATCTATATCCAGGTTACTGATTTTTAGAACATTTATATCCAGGTTACTGATTTTTAGAACATTTATATCCAGGTTATTGACTCTAGAACATTTATATCCAGGCTATTGACTCTTTGGAACGTTTCTATCCAGGTTATTGACTTTTTAGAACATTTATATCCAGGATTTTTGACTCTTTAGAACATTTATATCTAGGTTATTGACTCTTTAGAGCAATTATATCCAGTTTATTGATTGTTTAGAATGTTTATATCCAGGTTACTGATTCTTTAGAACGTTTATATCCAGGTTGTTGACTCTTTAGAACATTTATATCCAGGTTGTTGACTCAGTGTTACATGCTCTTCATTATTATTTAGTGGTGAATATTATATTTTGTGAATATGTTAATGTTTGTTTATGTAATGGAGCCACTACACTGTACCTTTTCACACATTCACCTTGTTAACCAACCAGATGTGTTCCCGCTCCTTTACACTGTAACTGACACCTTGTGCCAGCCAATCACTGCTCTCCACTCCTTCACCTCTACACACAAAAATTTACCTCATCTGTTCTGTTCATTTTTCTCCAAGACATTAATCTGTTGTTTTTCCTTTTTCTGTTTTTCTGTTTTCTTTCCCTCCATTTCATCCCTCCCTCTGCTCCGCCCCTCACCACTCAGACGAAGAAATTATCACTCCTACACTTATTATCTGTAAGTAACCTGTTCACCCCTCACCTCTGGCTTCACCCTAACATCTGACTGTAACACCTGAAAGCCTGAAAGCTGAGTGTGTGCTGCCTGTAACCCTGATTACCTTAAACCTGACCTGAACCTGACCCTGACCCTAAACCTGACCCTAATCCTAAACCTGACCTAAACCTGACTCTAAACCTGACCCCAACCCTAAACCTGACCCCAACCCTAAACCTGACCTTAAACCTAAACCTGACACTAAACCTGACCCTGATCCTGAACCTGACCTAAGCCTCACCCTGACCCTCTCTGGTCCCCTCTGACCTTTGACCCCAGGTGCTAGCATGTCTTGTTCTTACCTTTGACACCCTGCAGATGATTTAAATGTCTCACCTGACATTCTTCACACCTGAACTCATGGATCACTGCCCCTCTACTTCCCCTCCACATCCCTCTACTTCTCCCGGATGATTCCTGCCTCAACTTCAACTATGACCTCCAACCCCTTTAACTAAACATCTGGCCAGTGATGTCATCATCAACCATACCTGCCCTGACCCACCTGAACCTGACCTTTAGAGTTCTTTGGTTTGTCACGGAACATTACTTTGTTCTGGATGAATTATATGGTACATAAATAATCAGAAAATAGAAAACAGTTCATCACAGTTCCCAAACTGAGAACATGTTGTTCTCCCAGACCATCAGTCCAGAACGTAAAATACTGAATGTGCTCTGATGGGAACAACCCAAGTACTCAACGAAGAACCAGATGGATCCACAGATATGTCCTCAGTGACTCATAAAGAACTACATGGAAAATGGTTCCATAAAGAACCTACTTTCCTGAAGTTGTTCAGAGTGTTTATGGAGCCTGGAGGAACTGTTTGTTGATGCTTATTTGAGGCACTTTTGTTTCTATAAAGAACAGTTTGAAGGAATGGTTCTTTAAAAAACCTCTTGTTAAATGGTTCTTTGTGTGTTTAAACATGGCTCCTTTATGGTATCACTGTGAAGAAACAGTTTTCATTCAAGATGTTACCTTTTAAACACTCTTCATAGAACATCTGAACCTGGAACGTTTCTGTCACACCTGCAGTCACCAGAACAGGAAATGACCAAGTGTCCATCCAGCTGATCTGATCTCCTCTATGACCTCTGAACTCTGGACCATGACCAACAGACCCAGACCTCCATCACACCTTCAACCACAGCTTTACCCCAACATCTCACTTCTGACCTGATTTTTGAACCTGAACACATCAAACACCCTAAAAGTCAGCCTGAACCTCTCCCTGATCTGTTCTGAGTGCATGTCAGCATGTTCCAATTCATCTTCCAGGCCTTGAAGCCCAGTCTAGTCTCTGCCCTGCTTGTGTTCATCTTCTCTGGTTGTAACGGACTGCAGACATGTTGGTAAGGATGTTTGTTGGTTGCTATAGACACTGAAGACAGTGATCTTACTGAACAAAGTGCAGCTGATGGAACATCTGAAGAGCTAAACGCAGAGTGAACATCTGACTCGACTCAAATGTGACTCCAGCAGCGTTTTCATGATGGTCATGATGTAGCATGTAGTTTCATGTATGAAATATTTCAGAATAGATGTGATGTAGGAGTCAACAACTGGAACACAACAATACTGAACACAACAAACTGTACTGTACATCTTTCACAATCTAAAATAGTTCGTCATAAATTTTTAAAAGGTTCTTTTCATTGAACTGTCAACTGGTAGAGCAGGTTTTACAGGTTGTACCACAACAACAGAAGTACTGGTGGATTTCCTTTTCTAAGTAACTGGAGTTTCATAAATACTTCCCCAAATATAACTAAATTTTTTTTTTCCATATGGATATTTGTTTCCATTTCAGACCCTCTGTGTGGACGGAGACCCAGAGTGAACATTAGCTGCTGTTAATTCATAAACAGTGAAAGTAAACTCTTCATTATTCTTAGCTTCTTTAACTTTGTACACAGTCCAGCTGGGACTTCTGTCTTGAAGTTTATTCTCAATAGAACACAAAACAGAGAATCTATTAACCAGTTTCCACAATAAGCAGGAGAATAAAGTAAAGTACATGAGATTATCATTAAATATGCCAGGACATGAAGTTTACCAGGAGAAAAGGTTAGTTCAGTGTTTTAATATCAGAAAATATCAGAGTTCAGTCCTGTCCTGTTCTTTTTGTTCATTTGTGTTCAAAGATGGAACTTTTCATGAAGGCTTCCTATTTATATCTACATCTCTTTTTCTATCTATCTATCTATCTATCTATCTATCTATCTATCTATCTATCTATCTATCTATCTATCTATCTATCTATCTATCTATCTATCTATTTATATCTTTATATATATATTTTTTTCTCTCTATCTATCTATATATACACACACGCACACACGCACACACACACACACATATATATATGCATAGTCCATAAAGGAGAACATCACCTGGAAAAAGTTCTGGAGTAGACCTACCAACAACTGTAGGTCTACTCTAGAACTTTCTACAGTTGTTGGTAGGTCTACTCTAGAACTTTCTACACTTGTCAGTAGGTCTACTCTAGAACTTTCTCCACTTGTCGGTAGGTCTACTCTAGAACTTTCTACAGTTGTTGGTGGTCTACTCTAGAACTTTCTCCACTTTTTGGTAGGCCTACTCTAGAACTTTGTCCAGCTGTCGGTAGCTCTGCTCTTGAACTTTCCACAGTTGTCGGTAGGTCTACTCTAGAACTTTCTCCACTTGTCGGTAGGTCTACTCTAGAACGTTCTCCAGCTGTTGGTAGGTCTACTCTAGAACTTTATCCAGTTGTTGGTAGCGCTGCTCTTGAACTTTCCACAGTTGTCGGTAGGTCTACTCTAGAACTTTCCACAGTTGTCGTAGGTCTACTCTAGAACTTTCTCCAGTTGTCGGTAGGTCTACTCTACAAATTTCTACACTTGTCGGTAGGTCTACTCTAGAACTTTCTCCAGTTGTCGGTAGGTCTACTCTAGAACTTTCTCCAGTTGTCAGTAGGTCTACTCTAGAACTTTCTCCACTTGTCGGTAGGTCTACTCTAGAACTTTCTACAGTTATTGGTGGTCTACTCTAGAACTTTCTCCACTTTTTGGTAGGCCTACTCTAGAACTTTGTCCAGTTGTCGGTAGCACTGCTCTTGAACTTTCCACAGTTGTCGGTAGGTCTACTCTAGAACGTTCTCCAGCTGTTGGTAGGTCTACTCTAGAACTTTATCCAGTTGTTGGTAGCGCTGCTCTTGAACTTTCCACAGTTGTCATTAGGTCTACTCTAGAACTTTCCACAGTTGTCGTAGGTCTACTCTAGAACTTTCTCCAGTTGTCGGTAGGTCTACTCTACAAATTTCTACACTTGTCGGTAGGTCTACTCTAGAACTTTCTACACTTGTCGGTAGGTCTACTCTAGAACTTTCTACACTTGTCGGTAGGTCTACTCTAGAACTTTCTCCAGCTGTTGGTAGGTCTACTCTAGAACTTCCTACACTTGTCGGTAGGTCTACTCTAGAACTTTCTACACTTGTTGGTGGTCTACTCTAGAACGTTCTCCAGATGTTGGTAGGTCTACTCTAGAACTTTATCCAATTGTTGGTAGCTCTGCTCTTGAACTTTCCACAGTTGTCTGTAGGTCTACTCTAGAACTTTCCACAGTTGTCGAAGGTCTACTCTAGAACTTTCTCCAGATGTCAGTAGGTCTACTCTAGAACTTTCTCCAGGGGATGTTCTCCTTTCCTGCTTCCTGTCTTTAAGTTTAGTCTCACTTAGAACATTCCAGGTCCTTGGAGTCCATAGAGGTGGGTCCAGATTTATTAAAAGAACTGTGATCATCAGTATTATGGGATGTATGACAGTGAAGAGTAAAACTACATCAGAAACTGCTGCAGTTTTACTGTTATACAGCCCATAATACTGATTCATACATCATACATCCCATAATACTGATGTTCACAGTTGGATATAAAATTAATTGGATAATTTTTTATTTTTTCAAATAATTTCTAACAGTTTCCAAGCGCTTCTGGACACTTTTTTGTGGCGTTGCTTTATTTTTGACCAACTTTCACACAGGTTTAGAATATTTTTGTGGTATTTTAGCGAATCTTTGAGTCATTTTCGACCACTTTAAGATGTTTTTGTTCAATTTCAGAGAGGTTTCAGGTGTTTTGGACAGTTTTTTAGTCATTATGGGAAGCTTTTGAGGAAATGTGGATAATTTGGAGGTATTTTGGTGAATTTTTGGCTCATTGTGGACAAACACAACAGAAGCTTGTTTTCTGGTAATTCACCAGAGAAAACTTTAAAAAGGTCATTGTGGGTGAACCTTAGTGTTGGTAGCTGGTTGGTAATCTTTTAATCTAATTTCACTAATGGCTTCCTTAGTGAGTTTTGATTGGCTGTCTGGCAGTTGGATGAAGGGGAGGTTCGTCTGTTCCAGCTTCAGTTTCAGCTGTTCGCTGATGTGATTCTCAGCCTCCAGCTTTAACACTGTTTCTGTTTCAAGCTGTGATGAGAAACCTTAGGAGTATAAATAGAGATCCTCGGCTTTTTGATCCAGAAAAACCTGCATTTTCCTCCAGGTTAGACTGAACGGAGTGGAAGCGACGCCTCCTCAGGTCGCTGTGATGCTGACGTGTATTTGCAGTGTTTGTGTGGCTTTTACCTGCTCAGCACGGATTAACGAGGAAACGCTGATCTGAGACCAGCAGCTTCATGATCCTCAGTTAAATGTTCCAAATAAGAACATTTTATCTATACATTCTAGTTCTTCTTGTTCTTCCTTCCTGGAAACGCAGCAGGTTTTTCTGCAGTTTATCTGACTGTTTTTAAACCATAGTTTTACTGTAAAAAAAATATTAAAACTAAAATATACACCAAAAACTGACAGAACACAAAACAGAACTGATGATTTTACTTTAAAAACTAAAAATACACCAGAAACTAAGACAGAGCACAAAACAGAACTAAGAAAAAAAATTTCAGAATCTTAGAAAGCAGGAAAAACAACAGTATGTTAAAAAAAACTATATGAAGATGATTAGTTCAACCAGTTACCCCAGTTTAACCAGTTTAACCATTAAACCAGTAAAACCAGTTAAACCAGTGAGACTCATCAGCTCCAGAACTCAGAACTTTCAGCAGCTACAGACCAGAATTATGAGGACCCGAGTCAGTGTATGGTCCAGAACGTGAATGGGTGTGTGTCTGTGTGTGTGTGTAGGTGTGTGTGTGTATCTCTCCTTGTAACGATCATTTGATCAGACAGGTTCTTTACAGCAGGCTAATTTTATTAACCCTGCTTCACTGCACATCTACACACACATGCGCACACACACACACACACACACACACACACACACACACACACACACCAGCAGTCATTACTAACGCATTGTCCTGTCGCTCATTAGATTAGCATAGATTTGCCTTGACACGCAGCTTGTTAAACGTTGTTCAACCAATCAACCTCCGACGCCTCACTGATGATGTCATGACACACAGCTACACACTGACACACAGGTAAAAGACACACACACAGAAAAAAACATTTAATATGTTTTATTCAGAAACAAACAGCAAAATACTTTGTGTGTTTTTGTGTTGGTTTTCAGTATCTGGGTTGAGTCTTGTGGTCTGTTTTGGACTGTTTGTGTGTCTTTATGTTGTGTTTTTTGTTTTTGTGTTGGTTTTTAGTGTATTAGTTGAGTCTTGTGGTCATTTTTGGACTGTTTGTGTGCAGTTTGTGTGTCTTTGTGTCATGCTCTTTGTCTTTGTGTTGTTTTAAGTGTATTAGTTGAGTCTTGTGGTTGTTTTTGGACTATTTGTGTGCCTTTGTGTTGTGTTTTTTGTCTTTGTGTTGGTTTTTAGTGTATTAGTTGAGTCTTGTGGTTGTTTTTGGACTGTTTGTGTGTCTTTGTGCCTGGACTTGTTGCTGTGGCATCTTGCGTTGTGGTTTAAGGACTGGCTGGGTGTATTTTCCGTGGGTAAATAAAGAGTTTGTGTGTTCAGGTCTGAATCAGAAGAAGAAACGCTGCAGGTTTTCATTGTGCAACTGAAGACATGAGGGGGAGGAGGGCAGCACCTCACCTCAGGGCGCTTTCACCATCCTCCGTCTTCACCCCGACGCTCTAAAAGCCGCTTTCTGCTCTTATTTATATATTTCAGCAGCTCTCAGGTCAGGGTTAAATTTTACACCGAGTGTGTGCGTGAGCAATCGGACAAATGGATTTTCTTTATTCAGACGCTCAGAATAGAAAGAGAAGAAATACATATGGAGGGAGTGAGGAGATGCAGCTGATGGACAGGAGAGTGTTTGTGGTTTTTCCTCTGCAGTGGTTACACAACCCTTAGAGAACAAACCTCCAGAAATCTGTCTGCTTTTAGTCTGAACATCTGTTGATTTATTTTACTAAGTATGAACTAAAAGCAGCTGAAACAGGAACATAGTCTCTGTACGGTGAATACAGACTTTATTTATCATCTCTGAAAGAACCAGACTCCCAAAAATCAAACATTTCCTCCAGAAAAATCAGGACGAATGAAAAAGAAATATGATGGATTCGATCTTCTGTGTGCTTCTATGTTCTCCTGTAGTTTATTCTCTTATATAAAGGTTCTCCTGTAGTTTATTCTCCTATATAAAGGTTCTCCTGTAGTTTATTCTCCTATATAAAGGTTCTCCTGTAGTTTGTTCCTCTATATAAAGGTTCTCCTGTAGTTTGTTCTCCTTTATAAAGGTTCTTCGTTACTTTATTCTCCTATATAAAGGTTCTCCTGTACTTTATTCTCCTATATAATCAATCTTTATTGGTCATTGCACATTTTCATATACAACGAAATTTCATTTGAGCTGCCCTGCCAATGACAGCTCTGGCTGCTGCACAGTGCTGCACGCACCTTTCTTGAAGAAAAAAAGAAAAAGGACACGTTGGGATCTGGGTAGGGATAGCAGAGGGTAAAAGAAAAAAAAAGGCTCGTACCAAATGAAACCTTCAATGTCGGGAAATTCAATTTGAGAAGGAACCTAAAAAAACAAACCCGCAAACAGGCAAAGCATGACGTTAGACAAGGATAGTTGGGATAAGGATGTGGGGTGGTGGAGGGGGGAGCACCACACAGTTAGCCGGTTCCTGTGCAGGTGCACGGATTCCTGGCTCCTGTGTATAGTGAGGAAAGCTTGTGAAGGCAGGGGGGATGGTGGATATGGGAATGTGTGTGCGAATGTTTAGCTCAGTCCTCAGTTCATGAGTCCGATGTGTGTGTATGTGTGTAGCCCATCTTCTTCCGTCTCAGACCTCCGGTGTCTCAGTTCACGAGGGTGGGAGCGCGATAACACAGCAAGGTTGCTATGGAGACGTCCTCGGTTGGCCCGGTCCAAAAGTCAACAGGTGTCCTTGGGAAAGTGGGGGGGGTGTAGGAGAGCTATCTCTTGACCATGAAACTTCCAGAGGAGTTTGTTATTGTTCCAGGGGCGCCAGAATGTAATCAGTTTCCTTCTGTTTGGGCGGGAGAGAAGTAATTTCACCTTCCCCCTACTGCTCTCAACAATTTTAGACCTCAGCTGTAGCGATTCTCACCCTGATGGCTTCCAATCTGCGACTCAAATCAACAGTCACACCAAGCAAATTGTTCATCTTACGATTAAGTTCGTCATACCGAGAATCAGCAGCCGTGATCCGTTCGTTTGCATAGACCAGCAGAGTTTGGACGTCGTTTCTGTCTGCGGTCTTCCTGATTTTCCAGAAGCTCAGGCCAGTGAACAAGCCAATTATCAGCAGGCCTGTCATCATAAATCCGAATATATAAACATCTTCCACGTCCTCCACGGATAGGGGTGCCAGGCACATGATCCCCTTCCACTTCCCCCAGGCGTCGATCATGTAACCAGAGGCGAAACTCCCATCCGGGCAGGTAGGCTCCCCTAGGCCTGTGCGACAATCTTGTCAATTGCGTTGAGAGACCAGTTAATCAATTCCATGATCGGTGTTTCGAAGGTCCAGTGCCAAGCGATCGCTCCAGTCAGACAGACGAGACGAAGACGAAGAAATGCAGCAAGCAGGGAGACATGAGGGTAGGGAGGAACAGAGATAGCGGAGCAAGGAAAAGTGCGACCGCCTCCTACGAGAGCTGAGAGCAATTTTTTATAAAGGTTATATATATAAAGGTTCTCCTGTAGTTTATTCTCCTTTATAAAGGTTCTCCTGTAGTTTATTCTCCTTTATAAAGGTTCTCCTGTAGTTTATTCTCCTATATAAAGGTTCTCCTGTAGTTTATTCTCCTATATAAATGTTCTCCTGTAGTTTGTTCTCCTATATAAAGGTTCTCCTGTAGTTTGTTCTCCTATATAAAGGTTCCCTTGTAGTTTGTTCTCCTATATAAAGGTTCTCCTGTAGTTTATTCTCCTATATAAAGATTCTCCTGTAGTTTATTCTCCTATATAAAGGTTCCCCGGTAGTTTATTCACCTATATAAAGGTTCCCCTGTAGTTTGTTCTCCTACATAAAGGTCCTCCTGTAGTTTATTCTCCTATATAAAGGTTCTCCTGTCGTATATTCTCCTATATACAGGTTTTCCTGTAGTTTGCTCTCCTACATAAAGGTTCTCCTGTAGTTTGTTCTCTTATATAAAGGTTCTGCTGTAGTTTCTCAGCAGAGATGCACTGAGACAACGTGAGTGATTTTAACGACTAATAAATTCAAAAAGCAGAACTTATTCAGAAGTTTACGAGCTCAGTTCCTGCAGAATGTTCTCACACTCTCATCTCCTGTTTAGTTACGGCTCATTTACTCAGCTCCAGCAATCATACCGCCTTAAGAGCCAGCTGCATTATCTAACCAGACAGATGCTGAGCCACCATACCACCTTAAAACGCAAATGCCACCTTTGCCTCTCAATCATTCCACCTTAACAGACAAAGATGAGGTAATAGAGAAGTACTGTCTTTGAAAAATACCACCTTAACTGCCTGAAAACATACTGCAACCTGCTAATATCACCTTAACAGTTGGCTGTGTTGTGGTTGTGATTGTGTTGTGGTTGCGTTGTGGTTGCGTTGTGGTTGCATTGTTGTGGTTGTGGTTGCGTTGTGGTTGTGTTGTTGTTGTGGCTGTGTTGTGGTTGTGTTGTGGTTGCATGTGGTTGGTAACTGAACAGTGCGACTGTCTTTGTCTCTGCAGGAAACTGGCCAAGAAGAGGAAGGAAACTCTGAGCTCCAGACAGGAAATGACTCTGATGGTCAACAACTCCCAACACACCACCATGGTGGACACACACACCGTGAACGGACGCAGTGAGTACACAACAACACAACAGCAGTGTGATGGGTTTCATAAAAGGCAGAAATGAAAGAAAAAGGTGAACAAAGAGAAGGCATATAGAGAACCTGAAACTAGAATGGTTCTGAGGTCACTGCTGTGGTGTTGCATCTTTTTTTTCACTTTAGTTTTTTATTTCCTTTTCACACATATACATGAACAAAACAAACAAGTATGGGATCAGCTCATCACCAATGGGGGGCAGTTACAGTCGACATTACAGTATTCCATTATAAAACAAAAATGTCATTCAAATGCTGGTGTCCTTGCCTGCAAACCTATTCCATTTACTCCATTTTCGATCAAAATCATCTTTTTTAATTCTTAGACAATATGTCATTTTTTCCATCACATATATTTCCTGTACTTTATCTAACCATTGTTGATGTCTAGGTGGGTCTGAAGCACGCCAGTTTCTTGTTATGGCCTTCCTGCCAGCCGTGAGAAGAATTTTAACCAGATAGTTATCTTCCTTCAGTACAACTTTACCTATAGGTGTTGCATCTTTTTATGGTTATATTGAGTCACATTTTGAGTATTTTATATATTTTTGTGGTTATATTGAGTCACATTTTGAGTATTTTATTTATTTTTGTGGCTCTTTTACGTCACATTCTGGTGGTCTGACACCGTTTTGTGGTTGTTTGCTTTTAATGTTGGTTCCTTTGTGTCCCATTTTAGTCATTTTACATCTTGGGGTTGAGGTTAAAATTAGCCCTAAGCCTGGATCTGTTGGGGTTAGGGGTTGAGATTAGGGTTAGGGATTGGCCCTAATCCTGGATCTGTTGAAGATTTTGAGGTGAATTGGCAGAAGCCAAAGTGACAAAAGAAGATCAGAGTGAAGCCAGAAGATGTCCATCAATCTTTAAAAGTGGATGAGAGACAGATGGACCGTCTGCTGTAAACAACACTGATGAATTAATAATGTCTCCTCTGAGAAGGACGTCCATCTTCTTCCCTTTAATGTTCAGGAAGGAAAGAGGCGCTGCCAGTGGCTGCAGGTGAAATGACCGAATGTTTTATCACCGAGTGATGGAATGATGGAGCCAGAGGCAGCAGCCGGATGAGGGAGGGATGAGGGAGGGATGAGGGAGGTTAGAGGACGGAGGAGTCGACCTTCCCTCAAGCTGAGCTTTTCAGACTGACTGCTCATTTCTTTATTTTATTCTTTCTTCTCTCTGCTGCCTTCAGTCAGAATTCTATTTCAGTGACTTGCTGTTTGTGAGGAGTTCTGAGCTGACTGGTTCTATCTGTTCATGATAAAATAACGGCTTATCAGTGAATGTTTGCTTTAAAGAAGCTGCTCACAGACATCTTCAGGCTCCAGTGATTTAAAAGATCAGCAGATCTGGAAACTCAAAGCAAATATTCTGCATTTTATTGTGAAAGGATTTCCAGCACTGACTGAAAGCTGCTGCAGTTTTTCTGTCTTGACTAATTAGTGAATCCTCTGACGGGTGAATAGAACAGATTGATACCTGCATTCTCCTCTAGAACACAACAAGCAGAAGAGCCATCATGGACACCAGACTTCCTGTCATTAACCCCCTGAGCTACAGCAGTCTCATTCTAACTCACTGTGGTTCTAAAGTCCTGCAGCTCTGTGGAACCAGATGAAGGGCTACAGAGAACCCAGAGATGTTCTGGCACTCAGAGTGATGGAAACCAAAGAAACTAAGAAAAAAGTTTAATTTCTTTACTTTACAAACATTTAAAGCCGCTCATTGTGACAGTTCTATTTTCTGTTTTGTGTCTTGGTTGACTTGGATTTTGTTGTTTTTGTCTCATTATTCTTGTTTTCTTCTTTGTGTTGTTTTGTGTCTCTTTGTGTTATTGCCGTCTCCTCATCCCGTAGATGTTTTTCTATCTCCATGTTTCCTCTCTACTCTGCTCATCATCTGTAGAAGATGTTCCTCCATGCTGGATGGATCTCCAACAGCCTGTTCCTCTGTTCTCTGTTTCTGCTGTGTTTATTTTAGTCTCTCTGAGGAACACTGCCTGCAGTTCAACCTGAATCTCTCTGGATGTTTCCCTGTTGGTCACGTCTTATTTTGAACGAACTGTTAGAGACATGTAAAGTAATTTTGACAGCATGTCAGATTTTCAGCTCACATTTGGTGAATGGTTCTGATGGATCATCCCAGATGAGTAGTTTGAGGACCATCTGGAAGTTCCTAACAGGAAGCTGTTTGACCCACAGCATGCAGGAAACACCAAAACTAACTTGGAACACTTTCTGATCTTTGTATCAATGTGTGGAGGAAACCTGAAGGTTGTGTTTGTCCTTTTTCTGTCCAGCTGTGTCATCTCCGTCGTCCTTCACCCTGAAGACCAACACCATCAGCACCACCGTCCCCAACTCCTACTACCCAGGTACCAACACTCCATCTGCATGCTTCTCACTGATTCACACTAAAACCAGACTCACACATCTGAAGACCCAACAAAAAAACTCTTTCTTGGTCCTAGAAGGCAAATTCAAGCAACAGCATCAGTCTGTATCTCAGGCGATAGATCCTGAAACCTTCTGGTATCTTCCACCTTCATCCAAGTGGCCTCTCTTGTTCTAGTTGCCTGGTGGTGTGTTTCAGACATTCTGATCTTAAAGCCCCTCAGGGTGTTCATGGAGAGGGATGTCAAGGATGCATTAGAAGAACCTCGTAAGTGGTGAAGTTTTCTCAGAAAAATAATGGTTCTTCACTAGTTCTTTAGAAAGTTCTCTGGTTGTTCAAAGCCCCACCAAACTAAAGATTGTCCTTATTTTGGAGATGGTTCTTTGAGCACATTTTTGTGCCATAAGGTGTGTAGTGGAACCATGTTTGTGGTTCTTTAAAAACTGTTTGTAGACATGCCTCTTTCAAGAACCTCTTGCTAAAATATTTTTTGTGGAACTAGAATAGTTTTTCCTTGGTAACAATTTGAAGAAACTCTTTTACTTTCAATCAGCATCTCTGTGTTTCTGAGGTTTAGAGATGCAGCTTCCTATAAACTCAAACATTCTCTGTCTCTAAACAGACGTTCTACTACACCAATTATCAGGTATTTACAGTGCAAGTTCCCTGACTATTTACATCTGTAGTCACTAGGAAGTGTCACAAACATCAAGAACCCAAGTCATGTGAGTCCAGCAGGAGATACTAAACATCTGAGAGCAGGACGCTCAATCTGAGGAGTAATCCTGGATGAAGGTAGAACATCTTTAAGAACCTAAAAGAGATGTAGAGCTGCTTGTTCCTGAAGCTCTGAGGATCACAGACATACCGTGGATGTAAATATAAACAGTACTGTCTTTACCTGCACCACTGATGGAGAAGGTTTAGTGGTTGATAGAGGCCCTCACAACCAATCACAGCACTCCTTTCATGGTCCTACAGCAGCTGAGCCAATCACAGGGTTATGGTTGATGAAATAAAAATAAACCGATGAAGAGTTTCAGAGTTCATTGGTCCAAAGTGTCTGAGGTGCAGCAGACCGTTCTCTGACTGTCCTTCAGGGTTGTCCACCTGAACTAACCTCCCACTGGTTCCGGGTGTGAATATCAGGCTTTTGGTTCATAGCAACACATCTGGCTCTGCTGATTGGTGACCCGAAATCACATGATCACGTTCCCATTGGCTGATCCAAACCTGACGCTTCTTCTTCTTCTCTTCTTTTGACTATTCCCTGTCTGTCTATCTGTCTCTTTCTCTGCTGCTGCCTCCTGGTTTCAGATCCCTTCGTTCCGACGGCCATTCTGGGTGAGACTCTTTTTCCTTTCCTTCCTGTGTAGGACAGAAAAACTGGCATGTACGTGTAGAGAGACAGACAGACAGGTAGACAGACAGGTGAGACAGGGGAGAGACAGACAGGTGAAAGGAGAGCGAGTGATCTTCTGGCTTCCATCCATCCTTGCTTGCTTGTTGTTCGGCTGCTTTGATTTATTTTTTTTATTGTTAAATTTTTTGATTTAACTTTTTAATAGTTTTTCCTCCATCGTTTATGATTCTATTTACTAGGTGTATTTTGTTACCCTGGTAGAGTTATTTTTTGTTGTTCTAACCATATTGCTTTAAGTTTTCTGTTGTTGGTCGTTTTTTTCCCGTTTTAATTTTTTAAATTATTTTACTGCAAACGTTCCGTTTGTATTTAAAACAGTAAGTTTACCATTTTTATTTCTTTTTTTAAAATATATTTACTATTATTTATTAACAGTTTTGTTTGCATTTTTCAGTGTAATTAAAGCATTTGTTGTTTCTTGTTTTGATTTTCGTTTGGTTTTGGTTCTTACCCTGTTTCTGTGAGTTTTTTAAAAACAACGGTGGGCTTCACTCCATCCCCACATCCACAACATCCTGCGTGTCGTGTTGACGTCACGTCTGTCCTCCAACCTCTGCATGGACACAACACGCTATCCTCGTGGAACACGCTATCCTAGACTGAATCCTTCAGCAGAGCAGTCAGTGGCAGCAGAAACCCAAACCAGAGTACCTGGGCTCTTCAAACTGCAGTATTTACCCCACCCCCATTAGCAACCAGTATTTACCCCACCCCCATTAGCAACCAGTATTTACCCCACCCCCATTAGCAACCAATATTTACCCCATCCGCTGCCATTAGCAACCAGTATTTACCCCACCCCCATTAGCAACCAGTATTTACCCCATCCGCTGCCATTAGCAACCAGTATTTACCCCATCCGCTGCCATTAGCAACCAGTATTTACCCCACCCCCACTAGCAACCACTATTTACCCCACCCCATTAGTAACCAGTATTTACCCCATCCACTGACGTTAGCAACCAGTATTTACCCCATTCACTGCCGTTAGCAACCAGTAATTACCCCATCCGCTGCCGTTAGCAACCACAGTCCATTTTCAACAAGAAGCTCAACGACAGTCTGTAGCCACGCCCACATACGGTGTCATAGTGTATTGGCCACGCCCATCCATTGTGTCGTAGTGTACTGGCCACGCCCACACATGACATCTCGACGTGCTGACCACGCCCACCTATTATATCTCGACGTATTGGCCACGCCCATCTATGATGTCACAGCGGTCTGGCCACGGTCAAATGCAATTTTAAAGTTTTCTGTGGATCCAAGATCGTTCCTGATCACCTGCAGGAACCACAAAGTTTAGCAGGAACCATCCCTGTAGAACCTCTTTCAGTTCCACGTAGAACCTCTCTGAATGCCATTTTCCACTGTGGGAACTCAAAGGTTGTTTAGATTGGACCACAGGAACAACTGACCCTGTAGAACATCTCTAGGGCCGTTCCACTGCAGGAACCCATGGGTTGAAGCAGAACGGCTGGAAGACCTCAGCTGGGTTCCTGCAGGAGGAAGACACCTCATGTGTTCTGAAGGTTCTACTGGGGTTGGCAGAACCTTCCTGAACGAGAGTTTATTCAGGTTCGTGTGTTTCTCTGGTAGCAGAAGTCCACTGATCAGTAGATGAAGGACCAAATTCAGACATCTGAGGAATTCTGCTGACAATGTCTGCTTCTGTTGTCACATCAACAAATGGAATAAAATAGGGAATTTATTTAGAAACAGTGGAACCACAGAGAACAGAGAGTGGAGGGAACCTTTGGTGGAAACGTCCAGCAGCTCTACTCGGTTCAGGTGTTTAGAGACCAACAGTCGATGAAATCCTGGAGAATTAAAAAGCTCCAACCAGACCCTCTCTGATGCTACAGTTCCAGCTAGCGATGCTGCTGCTAGGCTAGCTATGCTGCTAGGCTAGCTGTGCTGCTAGGCTAGCTAAGCTACGTGAAGGCAGGAGAAGCTAAAGGTAAACATCTCTCAGACGAGCTGACCTGTCCTAACCTCAGGTACAGTTAGCCAGGTGAGCTAGGTTAGCCTAGCTGCTAGCTAGTGTGTTAGCTTCTTGCTAGCTGTGTTAGCGGTGACGTTGTTCTGACCCCTGTCTCCTCTCTTCTCTTCTATCTGTCTCTAAAGTGCCCATTAATGGTAAGTGGTAACTATGGTAACGGTGGCCATGTTGGGGGGGTGTATGTCACCACCGCGCATGGAGCCACGCCCTCCACCTGCTGTGATATCATCAGTTAGCGCCTCATTCTTTACCCCCTGTGAAACTGTGACATCACAACACCGACTCCTCCCACCATTCCACCCCGAACCAATCAGCTCTGTCCGTCTCTCTCTCTATGATTGATTTGTGCCACAGTGGTTGTTTCATCTGTCCAATCACGATCCATCACCTCATCAGACGCCATCTCCCCACCATGACTGGTCAGGCTGTTTGGGAAAGAGTTTCTGATTGGTCAGTCAGCCCCAGGCTAGCCAATAAGAGCAGAATTAGAGAGCGTAGTGGAAAGTCTGTCCGCCGAGTGTTTCTGAAGTGTTCTCAGCAGAGTCCTGGACGGGTTCTCCTGGGTTCTCCCGGGTTCTCCCCAGACAAAGTCCAGTTTACCGCACAGGTTTGTTCTGTTCAGGACTCTGAGCTCTGCTCTTTTCACACTGTAGCTGCAAGAAACCTGGACCACATCCAGACCAGTAAATCTGGACCAGTACCAAGCTGGGCTGAACCAGGTCCAGATCCATGGTTGACTGGACCACTACCATGGTGGACCTGACCAGTACCAGTACCATGATGGACTGGACCAGGACCAGTACCATAGTGGACTGGACCAGTACCATGATGGACTGGACCAGGACCAGTACCATGATGGACTGGACCAGTACCATGGTGGACTGGACCAGAACCAGTACCATGCTGGACCAGTACCAGGACCATGGTGGACTGGACCAGGACCAGTACCGGTACCATGGTGGACTGGACCAGGACCAGCTCCTTGGACTGAGAATGACTGATTCTAGCAGCAGTGTGAAAAGACACCAATCATCATCCTCTCTCCAGTCATGTGATCTACTGTCACGTGATGTGTGTGCCATTCATCTGTGTTGTCATGGTTACAGCTGTGAATGTTATTGGTCCTTTTACTGAGAACAGAACGGATTGTGCTATTCGGGATTATTGATCTGGTGTTTCTATTGCATCAACAGAACACAGAACAACTTCAACTCTAAAAACACAACAGTACACAGAACCTCTGCCATTTACATTTTCACGTGTTTTCTAAAGCTGTAGTGTTTTGAGCACCCAGGGCCACCGTATCCATCAGTCCTATCAATAAGTCCTATCAATAACTTCTATCAATAACTTCTATCAATAACTTCTATCAATAACTTCTATCAATGACTCCTATCAATGACTCCTGTCAACGACTCCTATCAATGGCTTCTATCAATAACTTCTATCAATGACTCCTATCAATGGCTTCTATCAATAAATTCTATCAATAACTTCTATCAATGACTCCTATCAATAACTTCTATCAATAATTTCTATCAATAACTTCTATCAATGACTCCTATCAATGACTCCTATCAATGACTTCTATCAATAACTCCTATCAATAACTCCTATCAATAAGTCCCTTGAAGAACCTATTTTTGCTAACGTTCTCTAGGGAATCATTTAGGGTGGCTAAAGGAACCATTTCTTGATGGTTCTGTTGGACACCTTTGGAGGTTCTTTAAAGAATCATTTAAAGAAATGATCCCTTGAAGAATCTCTCACTAAAATGTTCTTTGTGGAGCTAAAAATGTTTCTTTTTTGTGCATCACTGTGAAGAACCATTTCTGGTTCTATTTAGCACCTTGATTTTTCAGAATGCAGGTGGGTTCCACAAAGAATTATCTCAGACACGGTTTCTGAAAGAACCTGCTTTCGCTAAAGTTCTTTATGGACCATCAGGACTTTAGCACAAGCAGGTTCTTCAGGGAACCATTTTGTTTCCAGTGAGAACTTTTATTGTCCAGTGTTCAGTAGAACGACTAACATGTGTGGCCTGTCAGAACCAACCAACCAGATCTCTGAACTGGATCTCTGAACTGGATCTCTGAACCGGACTGGAACAGAATGAGGTTCCGAGTCGATAGCTGGCTGAAAGACTAGAACCGTGTGGACGGTCCGGTTCTGTTCACAGATCTGGGCCCAGTCCAACATCCTGCTGCGTTTGTCCATCTGTCCTGCTCTAATCTGTGGTTTGTCCTCCTCCAGATGACAGCCACACCATGACCAGTGAAACCAGTAGCCTGGTCCAGTCCCACTACAAGCAGCGGGAGTCTGAGCGGGAGGCGCTGCCCTACCAGACAGGGCAGCTGCACCCGGCCATCCGGGTGGCCGACCTGCTGCAGCACATCACCCAGATGAAGTGTGCCGAAGGCTACGGCTTCAAGGAGGAGTACGAGGTGAGTCACACACCTGGAGGGGCAGGGCCACAGGTACAGGAGCTCTGGAGTTCAGGAGAACGTTTACAGGATCACACCCCAATGGTTCCTTTCAGGTTCCACTGCAGAACCCAACATCTTAATTCATGAAGGCCACCAATATGTTTGACACTAGTGTGGTTCTATCCAGGTGTTTGATGTTCTAGTGTGGTTCTATTCAGGTGTTTGATGTTCTAGTGTGGTTCTATCCAGGTGTTTGATGTTCTAGTGTGGTTCTATCCAGATTTTTGATGTTCTAGTGTGGTTCTATCCAGGTGTCTGATGTTCTAGTGTGGTTCTATCCAGATTTTTGATGTTCTAGTGTGGTTCTATCCAGATTTTTGATGTTCTAGTGTGGTTCTATCCAAGTGTTTGATGTTCTAGTGTGGTTCTAGCCAGGTATGTGATGCTCTAGTGTGGTTCCATCCAGGTGTTTGAGGTTCTAGTGTGGTTCTATCCAGATTTTTGATGTTCTAGTGTGGTTCTATCCAGGTGTTTGATGCTCTAGTGTGGTTCTGTCCAGATGTTTGATGTTCCAGTGTGGTTCTATCGAGGTGTTTGATGTTCTAGTGTGGTTCTATCCAGGTCTTTGATGTTCTAGTGTGGTTCTATCCAAGTGTTCCATTTTCTAGTGTGGTTCTATCCAAGTGTTCCATTTTCTAGTGTGGTTCTATCCAGGTGTTTGATGCTAATGTGGTTCTATCCAGGTGTTTGATGTTCTAGTGTGGTTCTATCCAAGTGTTCCATGTTCTAGTGTGGTTCTATCCAGGTGTTTGATGCTCTAGTGTGGTTCTATCCAGGTGTTTGATGTTCTAGTATGGTTCTATCCAGGTGTTTCATGGTACACCTATATGAGGTTCTCTGTCATCAAGAACCTGAATAATCCATCATTAATGGTCAGTGAGGAGTCGCTGCAGGGTTCTGGAGCAGCTTTAAGTTCTACATCTTTCTATCAACGGAACCCAAATACAATGAAGGTCTCAAATCTCCAGATATCCTGAATAACCACTGATACCTCAGGAATAATCAGGAATAACTACTGACAACTCAGGAATAATCAGGAATAATCAGGAATAATCACTGACACCTACGGAATAATCAGGAATAATCGCTGACTCTTACGGAATAATCAGTAATAATCACTAACACTTCAGGAATAATCAGGAATAATCACTGACATTTACAGAATAATCAGAAATAATCACTGACACGGAATAATCAGGAATAATCACTGACACTTCAGGAATAATCAGGAATAGTTACTGACATTTACAGAATAAGCAGGAATAATCACTGACATGGCCCTGCGACAGACTGGTGACCTGTCTAGGGTGTCCCCTGCCTTCACCTGAGTCAGCTGGGATAGACTCCAGCCCCCCCATGACCCTAGTGAGGATTAAGCGGTGTATAGATAATGGATGGATGGATGGATGGATAATCACTGACACTTCAGGAATAATCAGGAATAGTCACTGACATTTACAGAATAAACAGGAATAATCAGGAATAATCACTGACATTTCAGGAATAATCACTGACACTTCAGGAATAATCAGAAATAATCAGGAATAATCACTGACACTTTTGGAATAATCACTGACATTTACAGAATAATCAGGAATAATCATGGACACTTCAGGAATAATCAGAAATAATTGATTATGATATGTGATATGATTCTTATATTTATTATGTTGCATTTAGGTGTGTTAATATCTAGCTTTTGAATAATTTGTCAGTAAATATCCAGGTTTTCTCTTTTTAAACTCCCCATGAACTGGCCGATCAGTTTCTATCCAGGTGTGTTGATGTGTGTCTGACAGGAAGTCTGGTTGGTAAAGAAATATAATCTGCTGTAGTTTAGTGTGTAGAGAGGATTAAATCTCCAGCACGTTCCTTCAACGTTATGAGATCGAACACAATGAAGATAAGACTGCACTACAAGCACTGATGGTCCTGCATCGCATTTTGGTTGTTTTATACCTATTGTTGGTCGTTTTGTGTCTTATTTTGGTTGTTTTATACCTATTGTTGGTCGTTTTGTGTCTTATTTTGGTAGTTTTTTACCTATTGTTGGTTCTTTTGTGTCTTATTTTACATTAAAGTTTAGTTGTTTAGTTGCATCTTTTTGAAGCTGTGGATTAAATTAAATTAAATTTTGGTTGTTTTTGTGTCATTTTTTGGTTGTTTTGTGACTTTGTGTGGCCTCGTGTCACATTTTAGTTGTTTTGTCTTTTTGTTGCCGTTTGCATTTCACTTTGGTTATTTTCCGTTGCATTTTGTTGTTTCATAGTTTTTTGGTTGTCTTGTGTCTCATTTTGATCGTTCTGTGTGTTTTTGCAGTTGTTTGCATTTAAATTTGGTTGTTTGCATCACTTTTTGGTTGTTCAGATAATCGACTTGTCATTTCAGCAGCAGCAGAAGGAAGAAGACAGTAAACAAACCGATAATGTTCACTAACAGCAGCAGCTGGGGAGTTTCTGTGCAGAGTGTGTGTGTTTTAGTGTGTGTGTGCGCACTCCACATGTTTACCCATTTTCATCACGAGAAACTTACTAATGGATGTTACTTACCTGAACACACACACACACTAAAACACACACACACACACACATACATTATAGATCTTCCCCCCAGCTAATGGGCCAAAACAGGGAATGGCTTCTGTATATATATATATGTGTGTGTGTGTGTGTGTGTGTGTGTGTGTGTGTGTGTGTGTGTGTGTGTGTGTGTGTGTGTGTCTGTGTGTCTGTGTGTGTGTCTGTGTGTTCAGGTCTGGTTGCCTGCTAGCGGCTGCCCTCAGGGCTAATCCATTATGCATACTGAGTACACACACACACACACACACTTGGAGTGTTTTCACCCTCCATTTGCAGAAAGTTAGCAGTGCAGAATTCTTCCTATGTTTCTGTCTGTTAAATAACAACAGCGTTTCCAAACTGGTCACACACACCAACAGGAGTCTCTCCCAGTGTGTTCCCATGCTCACCAGTATCACCAGTATCAGGAGTCAAACAGGTATTTCTTGAAGTCCACAGAGTTTGAGTGTTTCCATCATTTCTCAGAGAACAAACTTCCTCAGAAGCTGCAGAGTTTAAGGCGTTCACAAACTTTGACAAAGAAAAGCAGCAAATCAAGTCCGGAGATGCTCAGATCTGAAAATATTCTCTCTCCCCGCTGCTGTTGCTTCAGACTGATGGGATGATGAGTATTTCTGCTCTCCATGCTGGATGGATCTCCAGCTTCTGGTCCAGGCTGGATTCATCTCATTGATCCAGGAGCTTTGATTTGATCCAGAATGACTCAGAAAAAGCTATTTTGAAAAAAGTTTATTAGAGAACCCTTTTTTGCTGAAGTCTTGGGGAACCATTTATGGTGTCTAAAGGAACCAGTTTTAATGGTTTTTTGATTCATTGGAGGTTCCTTAAAGAAGTAATTGTTCTTCAAATAACCTCTTTCTAAGACATTCTTCATGGAACTAAAAGGGTTCTAGTTAGCACCTTTATTTTTCCAGAGGTTTCAGCTCAGAAGTGGAACTAACAGCTACGTTCTTCATTAATGAATCTGCTGGTTTTTGTCTTGATGAGCTGATTTGTGCAAATAAAAATCAGAAAACGTCCAAACAGAACGTTTGGTGTGCAGATGATCTGAAGAAGTTTAGAAGAGTTTCTTAAAGAAGCAGTTTGTCCGTCCATCCTCTGAGCAGCTTCTCTGGAGTTTATTCATGAAGAACAGCATCTTTTCCATCTTTAATTAGCACCAAGTTTTTGAAGGATCCGTAAACCGAAGGACTCCTGTGTAGTTCCTTATTCTCTCCTGGTTCTCTCCACGAGCCTCAGATTGGTGATGCTGGTGTCGATGGAAACAGACTCACTGACCAACTGAAATGTTTGCCTTTATCTTTGGGTTTGTGAACTGTGTGCTGCGTTAGGCTTTAATTATACTCTGGAAATGAATTTTCATGCTGCTTCCTTTGAGTCCAACACACTTGATGTGTTTAACAAACACCATGAAGTCAGTTTGATGTCAGAATAATGCTCAGAATTTTCATTCTAAACTTCAAGATTTGTTAATATATGTCAGAAAAGAGTTAGTTCTTTATTGTGGTTTAACTTGATGATAAGCAGTCATTGATTACTAATGTTTGAAAAGAAGTGCTGCCGTTGAGTCCAGCTGAGTGCCACACTGATGCTTGTTGTCTCCCTGATCCCCTCCATGCTTCTCGTTTACTAATTAATCTGATTGGACAGCTTAACGAGGTAAGACGCCTTCTTGGTTTTCAGATTGTTAACGTCCTGTGTTCTTGTCAACTAGATTACACTTGATGGTAGCAACACACACCCATTAGCACGTAGCTGAATGTCGCTCAGATTCACCCAGTTCATGCCTGTCATGTATTAGACTCACATGCCTGTCTCCATGGTAACCATCTTTGGAAATATAAAAACATCTCTGTCTGATACCATTGTATCACCCTATAGTAATCAGATTACTTTTAAGATGAACTGCAAAGAAACAATAAAAAGTTCTTTACAAAGACTGAAAGTAAAATTCAGCTCCTAAGTAGAAACTCAAAGAATCAGAGTCCAGCTGAGATTTCATCCAGTCTAACTGATGAACATGGTTCTAAAACTAACCTTCTCAGTCCTGGACTTATGGACTGGGTCTATCTATGTCTGCATCATGGCTCCACATGGAAAAGAACTGAACAGAGGAAGAGAAACATCTGACTGAGAGGCTCGACAAAGATGGAAAAAAGATCCAGGAAGATCAGTGAGCAACTAAAAACCAGTGAAGCACGGAGTCAGCAGGAATTAGGAGGTCTAGAAGGAGTCATAGTTGCACTAATCAGGAGGTCTAGAAGAAGTCATAGTACCACTGATCAGGAGGTCTAGAAGGAGTCATAGTTCCACTAATCAGGAGGTCTCGAAGGAGTCATAGTTCCACTAATCAGGAGGTATAGAAGGAGTCAGAGTTCCACTAATCAGAGCTCCTAAAATGACTCCACAGACAGTGAACTACTTCCTCCATCCAGCTGTAAAAACAGACGGCAGCTGCTTCAGACTTGGCTCAGGGGTTCTCCATGGAAACCAGAGTTAGTGTGAAGCTCAGACAGTGTGAAGGAACCTTCAGAACATCAACCTCTATGGACGGAGGACCAGAACTAAACCTGGTTGCTGCTCAGAACTAAACTTCCAGATGAAAATTTGCTGAAGAACATGAGAAGAAGCCTGATGGATGCTGGAGAACATTCTTTGGTCAGATGAAGATCAATGAGTTGGGCTCAGATGGAGTCCAGATGTTTGGTGAGAACCTGACCAGGACTACCACAGTGGATGCAGAGTCCTGACAGTGAAGCACGGAGGTGGGAGTGTGATAATCTGGGGCTGCATGAGGTCAGAAGGTGTTGAAGACATTTCTAGAAGCAGCATGAAGGTCTGAGGAGGAACCAGAATCCTGGCTGACCAGATGAAGAAGAGGAACATTCCAGCAGGAGAACATCCAGAGAACAACATCACACCAGAGCTTCTCCACTAGAACCAAGTGGAACCAGGACCTGGACAGTGTGAGTCCTGAAGCCAGCAGAACCTTTGAGGTGTTCTCCAGAGAAACCAACGTTTTAAGTCTCAGTAATTAAAGGTGACTGAGTTTCTACTGTGGCGCCTGAATTTCAAATCGAAACGTCTGATTATTTACAGAGTTCTAAAATCTCTTCTAATCAGTGGGAAGAAAAAAATACTTTGTTAGCTTTGTGTTCTAGATTTGTCAAAGCTATGATTCCCAACAGACAGATTAACTGATAAATGTGTAGCTGCTAAAACTGATCTAGAAGGTTTAGGAACCAGGTGTTCTGTAGTTAATGGAGGATGATAAAAACATTGGAATAGTTCTAACCAGCAGATGTTCCTGTTTAAACTAGGAAATATTACTGATGGTCTTTTAATTAATAGTAGTTTAAAACACATTCGAATTCAGTGCTGGGGCACCTCAGAAACATCGGGGTTCTTCAGAAAGCTCTCTGGTTCTTCAAAGCTCCATCACCAACTGAAGAACCTCTTTATTTAGAGAACGGTTCTTCAGCTACTTCTGTGGTTCTTTAAAGTTTCTGCAGCTGAACATGATTTTATTCCGGATGAATCATTTGGTCGATAAAAGATCAAAAACAGAGAAATGTTCTCCACACTTTCAGAAGTCTAGTCTGGTATCTTAGAACATGTTGTTCTGTCTGAATAACAGTCTGGAACCCCAAACAAATGCAATAGTTGCTTGGAGTGCCATCTTTGATGCCCAAGGGAACCATTTTGGATGGTTCTTTCAGGCACCTTTGGGGGGTTCTTTAAAGAACCTTTCAGTAAAAGGTTCTTTGTGGAACTATTAATGGTTCTTTCACAGCATCACTGTGAAGAATTAGTTACATTAGCTAACATTAAACATGTTAGGTTCCTGACCTCCTACAGAACATCAGGAGAACACTGGGAACCCACCCAGCAGGAACGTTCCCCCAACATTAGCTAACATGAAACATGTTAGGAGACAACAGTAGAACAATGGTATCACCAAACACTTTAAGAACGTCTTTACAGAACTTTATCCTGCCTTTTTTACTGGAGTGGCAGCTAGTATAGAAAATATCAAAGCTTTGTCCAAAACTAGTTCAAATGGAAGCACAGTTTCACCAAACATTTTAAGAACGTCTTTAAAGAACATAATCCTGCCTTTAAGAAGCACATTCTGGATGTCTTTAAATGTCCCACTGAAAACATTAGCAGAGTTCTGCAGAACTTTCTCAGTGGGTTTTACTGATGATCCACAGGCCCCAACAGAACATGTGTTTTACATTCTCTGGTCAAAGAAGACAAAAACCAAACGTCATCTGAAGATCCTTCACCTTGAGGAACTACTTTACACTGAGACAACTGTAGAAAGTTCTAGAGTAGACCTACCGACAACTGTAGAAAGTTCTAGAGTAGACCTACCGACAACTGGAGAAAGTTCTAGAGTAGACCTACTGACAACTGTCCAGTCGGTAGGTCTATTCTAGAACTTTCTACAGTGGACTTTCTCCTCTATGGACTTCAAGGACCTGGAACTCTGGAAATATTCCCAGTCTGAATGTAGAACTCTGATCTTTAATAAAGTTACTGCAGATGAAGAACCAGATGTTCTGAGGAGGTTCTGGAGGTTCTGGTTAGTTGTTCCCTATTCATGTGGTTGTATTTCACAGCTTCAGTGTTACTGAGACTTCTGCAGTTAGCCTTAGCATTAGCATCTGAAATAAGCAGCAGTGAAAAGCCCTGAAGCACACACACACACACACACACACACACACACACACACACACACACACACACACACACACACACACACACACACACACACACACACACTGCATGCTGCCAGCAGTCATTAGTTCATTCCTTCCTCCAATTCTTTTATCTTTATATTTTTTGCTCTTTGGTTCTTGCTGTCAGTCATGAGGGCGGGGTGTGTGTGTGTGTGTGTGTGTGTGTGTGTGTGTGTGTGTGTGTGTGTGTGTGTGTGTGTGTGAGAGAGAGAGAGAGAGAGACATTGTTCACCTCTTAGTTTGATGGATGTCTGAAGCTGTTAGATGGCTGTCACACACATCTGTCTGCAGGCATTTTAATGAGCGACCAGGAAGCCTGGATCAAAGACAGACAGACAAATAGACAGACAGATTGTACTAGATGTTCTGATCCAATCTGATGATGATCAGATCCTGACGTTCTTTAACGGATCCTTGATTAACATTCTGTGGAAGAGAACAATCTGTAACAGGATGCTAGTTTAGAATAAAGCCATCAATATTCTGCATCATTATCAGTAATGGATTAAAAATCCTCCAATAATACATTTACCCTCTAGTACTACATCTAGACAGGGTTCTACTGGAGCTTTACTGCAAGGTTCCACTTCAGGAACATGAAGGAACAGACTGGAGGGAGAAATGCAGTTTTTTCTGAATCCTTCCAGAAATATTCCGCCGTCTCGCAGTTCCTCTGGACTGAGAACACATGAATCCTTCCAGTGTTTTATCTGGAAAATGGATCGATTGGGAAAATATGAAACAATCATCAGAGGCAAAAAAAAACTTCATCGAGGCATTTTTAATAAAACACAAAGACATGCTGATTCCATTTCAACTGACATAAAATAACTAATTTAAATTACTGCAACGTGTCCAAAGAAACACCCAGAAAACACAAACTCACGAAAAATACTAAATTAAAACCTAAAGTCACAAAATCATCCACAAGATGCAAGACAGTCACAAAGATGAACACACAACAAATCATGAAAGAACCACAAAAAGGCAGAGAACCGCACACAAAGAACACAGAAAGAAGTAGAAATACACACAAAGAATACAGAAAGAAGTAGAAATACTCTCAAAGTGTTTCAGTTGCTGGTAAAAGTTCCACCTTAAAAACTGTTGAAATAGCAGAACTCCTTTAGAACCTCCCTCCTGGAACTGGACCCAATCATCTCTGAGGCTGGGGTTCTGTGGGTTCTTCAGGTTCTGTGGATTCTATAGATTGTGTGGGTTCTTCAGGTTCTGTATGTTGTTTAGTTTTTGTGTGTTCTTGAGGTTCTTTAGCTTCTGTGTGTTCCGTGTGGGTACTTTAGCTTCTGTGGGTTCTTTAGTTTCTGTGGGTTCCATGTGGGCTCTTTAGCTTCTGTGGGTTCCGTGTGGGTTCTTTAGGTTCTGTATAATGTTCAGGTTCTGTGGGTTCTTTAGTTTCTGTGAGTTCTTTAGCTTCTGTGGGTTCTTTAGGTTCTCTGTATTGTTTAGGTTCCGTGGATTCTTTAGGTTCTGTGGGTTCCATGCGGGTTATTTTGGTTCTGTGTGTTGTTTTGTTTCTGTGTGTTCTTTAGGTTCTGTGGGTTCTGTGTGAGTTCTTTAGATTCTGTGTGTTCTTTAGGTTCTGTGGGTTCCGTGTTGGTTCTTTAGGTTCTGTGGGTTCCATGTGGGTTCTTTTGGTTCTTTAGTTTCTGTGGGTTCTGTGTGGGTTCTTTAAGTTCTGTGGGTTCTGTGTGGGTTCAGAATCTAACTCTAAGCTCTTGATGAAGTCTCTCAGTGTGGTTCTTCGCTCTGGTTCTGCTTCAAATCAAACCTTTGGTTCTTTTCAGAGCTTCTTTGAGGGACAGTCGGCTCCGTGGGATTCGGCCAAAAAGGACGAGAACCGCATGAAGAACCGCTACGGCAACATCATCGCCTGTATGTACCGCCTGGTTCTCAGCTTCAGTCTGGTAGAAAACAGGACAGCAAGGAACAGGAGTGGATCTCAAAGTGTTCCAGCTCAGAACCTTGAAAATTACATTCATGTTCTTCGAGTGTTCTAACCTAACCCTAACCTAACTAACCCTAACCCAACCCTAAACTAACCTAACCCCAGTCCAGCGGTGCTTCTTTAGATCTAACCTAACCCTACATAACCCAGACAGTTATCGTTGGAGTCCATTCTCATTCAATGAAGCCACTTTAGCTCACAGTAACTTTCACCGTCACTAAGCTGCTATGAGAAGGATTCTGGGAGCTGTTCCTTCCTGTTCCTTGTGTTCTAAGGCTGAAGTCTTGTCCAGCTGGTGCTTCTGTGGACTCCTGATAAGTCCAGAACATCTGGATCCAGAGGAACCATCTGCTGATAAGGGCTGATCTCACTTCATTCTTTCTTAGTATCTTTGATTTAATTTTTATGTTTATTTTTGATTTAATGGGATTGTTAGTATTTTAATTAGTGGTGGGACGTGATTTAAAAATCAATCTAATTAATTACAGGCTTTGTAATTAATTAATCGCAATTAATTGCAGTTTTGTCAAATAGCAATATTTGACACAATAAGTGAAGTTTTTCAATTCAAATAAAATTGTGGTTGACAGTTGAATCAATGAATAGATATATACGTGTTTATAATTTAAAATTTATTTTAAAAAAGGAAAATGGGACATATAGAAAAAAGTGATTTTGATGACTTAAAGCCTGAATTTAGTTGTTTTTTCCACTGTGTGGCACATAAAATCAGCATAAGTAGTTCAAGGAGCTTCAGAAAGTTGAAAATCCAGAGATTCATTCTGTTTTCATCTTTTCTGGGTCTGATAAATGGTGGAATTTTGATGGTTCTTTTTATAGGAATATCAATTTTTATTTATGTAATTTTTTATAAACAAAAATTTTATAATTAAGTTATTAAAAGAGATATTTTTGTTGTTTAGGTTATTCCTCCTCCAAGGAGGCAGAGCCTCGACGGAGTAAAAACTTAAACCACAAAAATGTTTCATTTCTATTTATCTGCATTTTTCATCTGTCTGCTACATTCACAGATTACTGCAAATCTAAGTGCAATTATAGCGATTTTATTCAACATTTTAAGACTTTCTGTAAACTCAAGCACTGTCTAGAAAAGTGGTCTATTATGGGATGGCTACACCGTTAGCCGTTAGCATGACTCGTAGCTAACGTTAGCTCTGGTGCTAACAGCAACATGTTTTACATTGAGGTGATACCGTCGGCTTGAAGTGACGCAGTGATCAGAAAACTCTTTGTTGTACAATTTGCACACAACCAGGCTTTTATCCAAGCTGCCATCAGGAAGATTTTTAAAAGGAAAATTTCTGTCCAACAAGCTCAATCTCATCTTCCTTCACTGTTCACCAGAGCCTGACTTCACTCAGTACTTCCTGTGCTTCTTCTTCATGGCTACAAACAGACTATAGGTTCATTACCGCCACCTACTGGGCTGGAGTGTTCATCAGAGTTACCGGTGTACCAGAAATGAGGGAACTGAGGAGGGTGCAATTAATTGCGTTATTATTTTTAACGCGTTATTTTCGCTGTAATTAATCAAAATTAACGCTTTAACTCCCAGCCCTAATTTTAATCAAATCCGTTTTTCTCACACACACACACACACACACACACACACACACACACACACACACACACACACACACACACACACACACACACACACACACAACACACACACACTGCCCTCTGTGTGTTACAGACTCATCAACTAATTATGTAGTTATTAGTTTAGTTGCTATTAGATGTTTTATTCAGAAGAAATTAGCCATCTGACGAACACTGTGTGTGTGTGTGTGTGTGTGTGTGTGTGTGTGTGTGTGTGTGTGTGTGTAAGACGATCACTCTCGTGTGCGTCTGCAGCCTCAGGACGGAGACAGCGACTCCGACTACATCAACGCCAACTACGTGGATGTGAGTATCACCCAGGAGTTTACTCTCCTTGAAAGGTCGACTGTGTTTCCATGGTGACGGCGGACATCAGTTAGCGTTGTTGACTCTGTCAACAAAGTGAGAGGATGCTGTCGCTGTGAGGCCCGTCTATAGCTTAAACACTAATTAGACCCAGAGTGAATCCTGTCTCCAGATGGTCCTGGTTTCTGTTCTGACCAACCACCTACCAACATTACAGTTCACCCTCAATGACCTTCTAAAGGTTCCTCTGATGAATTATCAGAACCAGAACCACATCCAGGAACCAATGATTGTTTCTAGGACTAAACTGTTCACACTAGGATACATCCCATAATACTGATGACCACACTAGGATACATCCCATAAAACTGATGACCTCACTAGGATACATCCCATAATACTGATGATCACTAGGATACATCCCATAATACTGATGATAGAGAAAATGAACAGAAATCAGATCCAGTGTTCAGACTGTGACACCTGGATGGATTTAAACTGCTCTGGTTTCAGTTTCTACCAGAACTCAGATGTTTCTCCTCCTAAATGTCATGGTTCTATCTGCTGGACTGATGAAGTTCTGGAAAAGTCCATTAAAAAGTGATAAATCTGGACCCACCTCTATGAACTTCAAGAACCTGGAATGTTCTAAGTGAGACTAAACTTAAAGACTGGAAGCAGGGGGAAAAAAACGTCCCCTGGAGAAAGTTCTGGAGTAGACCTACCGACACTGTAGAAAATTCTAGACTAGACCTACCGACAACTGGAGAAACTTTCTGCAGGGAATGTTCTCCTCTATGGACTTCAAGGACCTGGAATCCTGGAGATATTCACAGTCTGAAGGTAGAACTCTGATCATTAATAAAGTTCCTGCAGATACAGAATCAGATGATTTGTGTGGAATTGTAGATATTTGAGGTTTCTAACCTGCTGATGATTCTGAGATCTTTGGTTTGTCTCCATGTGTTTTCCATGGAGACAAACCGAAGATGCTAGTGTTTATCCAGCAGGGGGCGCTGCTGTGTGGAGTTAGTAAATCCTTTCAAGTTAACACTGTTTATCTGAGACCTGATCTCGAATCAGCCTTGTTGAGCCTGGACCTGCTGTGATGTTCTTCTTCTTGTCTCCTCTCAGGGCTACCACCGACCGAACCACTACATCGCCACGCAGGGTAAGAAACACGCTTCACTCTTCTACAGTCTGAGATCTTTCACAAGCTTTAGCTGGAGGAGGTTCCTTCCGGAGCAGACGGACTTTACAAAGCCGGACCAGAACTCTTCTAATTCACATCTAAACTCACATGCATGAAATATGGATGTTCACAACAAACCTCCAGAAATCCACTCAGACAGCAGAGAGTTCAGAAGTCCATAAAGGATCTGTCTGATTTAAGGTTCCTTCAGTATCACAGTGATGTTCATTAATCTGATTAAATAAACCTCTGGATCAGGGTTCTACTGGACCATCAGTCCACAGCTGTCCTTTGGTTAAACTATATAAAGTTACCAGCTGTGACCACAGGGGGGCACCACTCCACACTGACGCTTACATCTGCACCCAGACCTGCAGGTAGAAACACCTGAACACACTGTGTGTGTGTGTGTGTGTGTGTGTGTGTGTGTGTGTGTGTGTGTGTGTGTGTGTGTGTGTGTGTGTGTGTGTGTGTGTGTGTGTGTGTGTGTGTTTTCAGGGCCCATGCAGGAGACAGTGTATGATTTCTGGCGAATGGTTTGGCAGGAAAACACCGCTGCCATCGTCATGGTAACCAACCTGGTGGAGGTGGGGCGGGTGAGTACACACACACACACACACACACACACACACACGCACACGCACACACACACGCGCACACACACACAGTCTCTGAATACCTGGAGAAACTACTGGAGGTTTTCTTCTTTTTTTAGGTCACTTGGACATTTTTGAACATAAATTTACAAAAAGACTCTTTCAAGTTGAAGTGAAAACAGATGTAGAACCAGTGGTTCCATCAGTGTTTTCCTCCTTCCAATCAGTATTTAGTAGATCCTAACCCTGGATTCTGTTGGTCTCCATCAGTCTGAACGTCTGGACCTCCTTCTTCATGAACTGTTAAACTCTGTCAGTTTCCTCAGGGATTCTAATCAACAGAACTTTTCAGGTCCAGACTCTAGTTCTCAGGTGGATGGAGGTCTGGACTCTGACTCTTCCAGAACTTCCACCTTGTTGTCTTCAAACCATCTCTGAGGATCTTTGTCTGTTTGCGTCGACTCATCGTCTGGATGGAAACATGATCTTCTCCACGTCTCAGTTCTCTTCAGACAATCAGGTTGTCCTCCAGGATTTCATTTACCCTCTACCAGCCTTCCAGGACCTGCTGCTGAGGAACACCATGATGCTGCCACCACCGTGCTTCACGTCATGATGATGCCTCCACCGTGCTTCATGTCATGATGATGCCTCCACTGTGCTTCACGTCATGATGCTGCCTCCACCGTGCTTCACGTCATGATGCTGCCTCCACCATGCTTCACATCATGATGCTGCCACCACCGTGCTTCACATCATGATGCTGCCTCCACCATGCTTCTCATCATGATGCTGCCACCACCGTGCTTCACAGTGGGGATGGTGTGTTTGTGAGGATGTTCAGTGTTTGGTGTCCATCAAACATATCATCTAGTCTGATGGACATAAAGCTCCATCCTGGTCTCCTCAGACCAAAGAACCTTCTTCCAGCTGTCTTCAGAGTCTCCACATGTCTTCTGGTGAACTTTAGTCCAGATTTAATTGGAGCTTTTTCCATCAGAGTCTTTCTCTTTGTCTCCATGAAGCTTTGACTGGTGAAGAACAGACAGCAGTTGTTGGATGAACAGTCTGAAGATGGAACTCCTTCAGAGGAGTCATAGGAGTCTTGGTGGCCTCCCTCTCTCGTCTCTTTCTCCTTCAGAGGAGTCATAGGAATCTTGGTGACCTCCCTCTCTAGTCTCTTTCTCCTTCAGAGGAGTCATAGGAGTCTTGGTGGCCTCCCTCTCAAGTCTCTTTCTCCTTCAGAGGAGTCATAGGAGTCTTGGCGGCCTCCCTGTAGTCTCTTTCTCCTTCAGAGGAATCATAGGAGTCTTGGTGGCCTCCCTCTCTAGTCTCTTTTTCCTTCAGTGGAATCATAGGAGTCTTGGTGGCCTCCCTCTCTAGTCTTTCTCCTTCAGAGGAGTCATAGGTGTCTTGGTGGCCTCCCTCTCTAGTCTCTTTCTCCTTCAGAGGAGTCATAGGAGTCTTGGTGGCCTCCCTCTCTAGTCTCTTTCTCCTTCAGAGGAATCATAGGAGTCTTGGTGGCCTCCCTCTCTAGTCTCTTTCTCCTTCAGAGGAGTCATAGGAGTCTTATAGGGGCTTTCAACCAAAGAGCACCAGGTGCTAGGTTGGTTCAAAGTTGAGAGCCAGTGCTTTTTTGGTTCAAATCTCGTGCCGCCCCAGAACGGGTGTGTTTCCATTCAGAAGGAGCAAAGTTGGAGCTGCGTCATTGCGCCACCACAAAACGTGTGTACGTCACTGCGTACGTAGCCGTTCAACAGCGTTCGCGCCGTACGGAAACCCACACAACAACAATAGAGGACTTCATTGGAGTGGTGTACATGGCTTTGCTAGTGTGTCTCGCCATCGTTGAACAGCAAAACCTTCTGTTAGGGGTTACCCATCGGCGTCGCCGTTCCAATGCCCGGCGATCACGTTTGAGAAGAAAGGTAATTATCAAAGACGTTTGGATACTTAACAGTAAACCTGCTAGCATTAGCTTAGCTACTTAGCTTCGACTACGCTTGCATTGATTACTTAGCGGTTAAACACGCAATAAGTTGATGATCATATCTATGTTTATCTTTTTAGATGTATTTAGATGTCACCCCGCCCCCTGCCCGTGACGTGCTCAGCTCTCAACTCTGGCCAAGTCTGGCCCAGCAACGAGATGGTGCCCGAAAAAGCCCCAGTTTTTGGAGCCCGGAGCCGCAGCACCGGTGGTGGAAAGACAAAAAACCGGCGCCAAGTCGGGCACTGGCTCCGACTCCGAACGGGCTCCACCCCGGTCGAAAGCCCCTATTGTTGGCCTCCCTCTCTAGTCTCTTTCTCCTTCAGAGGAATCATAGGAGTCTTGGTGGCCTCCCTCCCTAGTCTCTTTCTCCTTCAGAGGAGTCATAGGAGTCTTGGTGGCCTCCCTCTCTAGTCTCTTTCTCCTTCAGAGGAGTCATAGGAGTCTTGGTGGCCTCCCTCTCTAGTCTCTCAGGTCTTGAGGACGTCCTGCTCTAGTCAGATTTATTCAGTTCAATTCAATACACATTGATACACACCGCCTGTGTAACATGATTTCTTGTTCCCCCCTCTCCACTTTGCTGGTTGCCATGGTGACACTGTGATTAGCTCAGCAGTAATTAGCTGTTAACGAGGATGGAGGGGGCAGAGCCTCTAATGAGATTTTAATATCAGCTACTGTTTGTGTTTAATTAATGAGCTCAATTTCTGCTGAAGGAACACACGACCGTGTGTGTGTGTGTGTGTGTGTGTGTGTGTGTGTGTGTGTGTTTTAGTTAGTTTATGGTTAGTTTATAATTAGTTTATGGTTAGTTTTTAATTAGTTTGTGGCTAGTTTATGGTTAGTTTTTAGTTAGTTTATGGTTAGTTTTTAATTAGTTTATGGTTAGTTTATGGCCAGTTCTCACTTGGTGTCTGGTTCATAAATGTCACGGTGAATGTTTGTGTCCTCAGTAGTGAACCTTTGTGTGTGTGCAGGTGAAGTGTTGTAAGTACTGGCCGGACGACACTGAGATTTACGGCGACATGAAGGTGACACTGATCGAAACTCAGCTGCTGTCAGAATACGTGATCCGGACTTTCGCCATGGAGAAGGTAAAAGGCACAAACCACAGCTGGGAAAGTAACTTTAGAAGTAGTTACTTACTCTGTGTTAATGACTCCTCAGCAGCTACTAGTCCTTTTACTCACCAGGAATGTAAAAACCAGGGGAACATGTTTCCTCAGATGTTCAGCTCTGGAACAAAGTACCAGATGTTTAGTTTCCATCCTGCAGTCCAAACGTTGTCTCTTTGGAGACTCTGGATGTTAACTGTGACGTTTTCTGGTGTCAGAGGGGCGTGGCAGAGATCAGGGAGATCCGGCAGTTTCATTTCACCGGTTGGCCCGATCATGGCGTGCCGCTTCATGCCACCGGCCTGCTGGGATTCATCCGCCGCGTGAAGGCCAAGACTCCGCCCACCGCTGGCCCCACCGTCGTCCACTGCAGGTTCATGGTCAACACCTACACCACACATCTGGTTCAGGCCATTGTTGTGCTGCTTCAGGTGTACGTAACACAATGTTTGTGTGTCTGTGTGTGTCAGTGCGGGGGCGGGGCGGACAGGTTGTTTCATCGTCATCGACATCATGCTGGACATGGCAGAGAGAGAAGGTGTGGTCGACATCTACAACTGTGTGAGAGAGCTGAGAGCACGAAGGGTGAACATGGTGCAGACAGAGGTACACAAGACCCACAACAGACCCACAACACACACTACAGATACACTACAGTCTCACAACACCCATTACAGACTCACAACAGACCCACAACACACACTACAGACTCACAACACACACTACAGATACACTACAGTCTCACAACACACACTACAGATACACTACACACACTACAGACACACTACAGACTCACAACCGACTCACAACACACACTACAGACCCACAACACACACTACAGACTCACAACACACACTACAGACTCACAACACACACCACAGATACACTACACACACTACAGACTTACAACACACACAACAGACCCACAACACACACTACAGACCCACAACACACACTACAGACTCACAACACACACCACAGATACACTACAGTCTCACAACACACATTACAGACCCACAACACACACTACAGACCCACAACACACACTACAGACTCACAACACACACCACAGATACACTAAACACACTACAGACTTACAACACACACTACAGACTTACAACACACACCACAGATACACTACAGTCTCACAGCACACATTACAGACCCACAACACACACTGCAGACCCACAACACACACTACAGACTCACAACACACACCACAGATACACTACACACAGTACAGATACACTACAGACTCACAACAGACCCACAACAGACTCACCACAGACCCACACCACACATTACATACCCACAACAGACACACACACACATACCCCACCTCTGTCATTCTTGCCTCTCTCCCCTGTCACTAATGCCTCTCCCCCCTCTCCAGGAGCAATATGTCTTCATCCATGACGCAATCTTGGAGGCGTGTCTCTGTGGCGACACAGCGATTCCAGCCAATCAGCTGCGGTCAGTTTATTATGAGATGAACCGATTGGACCCTCAGACCAACTCCAGTCAGATCAAAGAGGAGTTCAGGGTAACGTATTGATCTGATTCCTGCTAAAGTCATCTGTAGCTGATCGCATCCTCCAAACGTCCATCAGGCTTCTTCTCATGTTCTTTCATCTGGAAGTTTAGTTCTGAGCAGCAACCAGGTTTAGTTCTGGTCCTCCGTCCATAGAGTTGATGTTCTGAAGGTTCCTTCACACTGTCTGAGCTTCACACTAACTCTGGTTTCCATGGAGAATCCCTGAACCAAGTCTGAAGCAGCTGCCGTCTGTTTTTACAGCTGGATGGAGGAAGTAGTTCACTGTCTGTGGAGTCATTTTAGGAGCTCTGATTAGTGGAACTCTGACTCCTTCTAGACCTCCTGATTAGTGGTACTATGACTCCTTCTAGACCTCCTGATTAGTGGTACTATGACTCCTTCTAGACCTCCTGATTAGTGGAACTATAACTCCTTCTAGACCTCCTGATTAGTGGAACTATGACTCCTTCTAGACCTCCTGATTAGTGGTACTATGACTCCTTCTAGACCTCCTGATTAGTGGTACTATGACTCCTTCTAGACCTCCTGATTAGTGGAACTATAACTCCTTCTAGACCTCCTGATTAGTGGAACTATGACTCCTTCTAGACCTCCTGATTAGTGGAACTATGACTCCTTCTAGACCTCCTGATTAGTGGAACTATGACTCCTTCTAGACCTCCTGATTAGTGGTACTATGACTCCTTCTACACCTCCTGATTAGTGGAACTATGATTCCTTCTAGATCTCCTGATTAGTGGAACTGTTATAGTATAGTATATTATAGTATATTATAGTATAGTATAGTACAGTATAGTATAGTACTATATTGGTTCTGTATTGGTTCTGTATCGGTACTAGTATGGTAATGATCGATGCATCTGTTTCTGATCAGACGTTGAACATGGTGACGCCCACTCTGCGGGTGGAGGACTGCAGCATCGCTCTGTTGCCTAGAAACCACGAGAAGAACCGCTGCATGGACGTTCTGCCTCCGGACCGCTGCCTGCCGTTCCTCATCACCATCGACGGAGAGAGCGCCAACTACATCAACGCTGCGCTCATGGATGTACGTAACGCACCTGTCAGGCCGTGTGATCGGTCCAGATGTTTACATGTACACAACAGCACAGAAAACACACCATTGTTTGCCATCCTATTTTGACGTGTTCTTCAACTGTAGTTCCTGTGAGGTTTCTTCTGTCTCAGAACATCGGAATCTTCTGCTCCACCACCTTGATTTACTTCAGACTAGAGATCGACCGGTTATTGGTCAGGCCGATTATCAGCACCGATATTTGGAAATTTGATGTACACTATATTGCCAAAAGTATTCGCTCATGTGCCTTGACTTGCATATGAACGTAAGTGACATCCCATTCCTAATCCATAGGGTTCAATATGACGTCGGTCCATCCTTTGCAGCTAGAACAGCTTCAACTCTTCTGGGAAGGCTGTCCACAAGGTTTAGGAGTGTGTTTATGGGAATTTTTTACCATTCTTCCAGAAGCACATTTGTGAGGTCACACACTGATGTTGTACCAGAAGGTCTGGCTCTCAGTCTCCACTCTAATTCATCCCAAAGGTGTTCTATGGGGTTGAGGTCAGGACTCTGTGCAGGCCAGTCAAGTTCATCCACACCAGACTCTGTCATCCATGTCTTTATGGACCTTGCTTTGTGCACTGGTCATGTTGGAAGAGGAAGGGACCAGCTCCAAACTGTTCCCACAAAGTTGGGAGCATGGAATTGTCCAAAATGTCTTGGTATGCTGAAGCATTCAGAGTTCCTTTCACTGGAACTAAGGGTCCAAGCCCAGCTCCTGAAAAACAAGCCCACACCATAATCCCCCCTCCACCAAACTTTACACTTGGCACAATGCAGTCCCACAAGTATGGTTCTCCTGACAACCACCAAACCCAGACTGGTCCATCAGATTGCCAGATGGAGAAGCGTGATTGGTCACTCCAGAGAAGGTGTCTCCACTGCTCTAGAGTCCAGTGGTGGCTGCTTTACACCACTGCATCCCACGCTTTGCATTGCACTTGGTGATGTATGGCTTGGATGCAGCTGCTCGGCCATGGAAACCCATTCCATGAAGCTCTCTGCTGAAGCACTGTTCTGGAGCTAATCTGAAGGCCACATGAAGTTTGAAGGTCTGTAGTGATTGACTCTGCAGAAAGTTGGCCACCTCTTGGCACTATGCTCCTCAGCATCCATCAGTTTACGTGTCCTACCACTTGGTGGCAGAGTTGCTGTCGTTCCTACACACTTCCACTTTCTTATAATACAGCTGACAGTTGACTGTGGAATATTTAGGAGCCAGGAAATGTCACGACTGGATTTGTTGCACAGGTGGCATCCTATCACAGTTCCACGCTGGAATTCACTGAGCTCCTGAGAGCAAGTCATTCTTTCACAAATGTTTGTAAAAGCAGTCTGCAGCCTAGGTGCTTGATTTTATACACCTGTGGTCATGGAAGTGATTGGAACACCTGATTCTGATTATTTGGATGGGTGAGTGAATACTTTTGGCAATATAGTGTATGTCAGCATCGGCCTTTTTTTAATCTGGCGGGCCAGTATGAAGAAATCAATTTAAAAATGGGTTATTTTGGCTCAGATGCAATCGTGCCTCTCTCTCCTGCCTTCTGTCTCCAGCACCATCCACCCTGCCCTCTGATTGGTTAAGAGGCTGTCCTCACACACACACACACACACACACACACACACACACACACACACACACACACACACACACACACACACACACACACACACACACACAAACATGCACACACACTGCAGAGAGGGAAAGTTTTCTCATGTAAGAAGCTCCGGAGAGAAAACTCTTCCGAAATTGTAATAAACATCCCAGTGCTCTAGATCTCACAACTACTACTAACGTTACAGTGAGCAGCAGAATAACGTAAGAGTGGAGTAAACATTAGCGGCAGCTCTTCTAACTCCTATTACCTCCCAACATGTCTGTGAATTTCTTAAAAGAAGACTGCTGATAACATCAACATGGAAACAGTCCGTGATAGAAAAGCATGTGTGTGTGATTAAGAGAGAGCACATAAAAGACTCAGTTCACGTGTTTTAGGGAGCATGCTAAGGTGGAGGCTGATTAGCTTTTACCATAACATTAGTTCGTCACTCTGGCTCTGAACGCTCTGCAGACTATGTATTAGCAATGGGGAAAATGTATGTAATGTGGACAATAGTGTGTGTTTGCATTAAAGTCACATGAAAAACTCTACAACTCATGACTACTAACGTTGCTGTGAGCTTTCTGGTCCAGTGATCTGAAAATTAAAGTGAAGATGAGAGTAAAATTCAGAAGTGATTTATCTGAACAAAATGGTGGAATATTTTGAACACTGTGGGCTCATTAAAGCCCTAAAGGCTGTTTGTGTTCTGTCAGGAGTTTAATTGCACTCATAGCAACTGTTATAATTTTTTGTCATTTGACACACATTTCTGTGCAAATTTTATTTAACTTTGTTTTATATACTATCACTTTATAAAATCTCTGGAAATAAGTTTTTATTTAACTGCTGAGCCTGAGAACAAAGATAAGTCATTATTGTTATATTTAAATTTTACTTTATTTACTGTGTAAAAATTTCAGGGAGGTATTTATTTAAGCTTTTATTCAACTTTATAAGAGATGCTTCTGAGTCTAGGAAATCCATGCACTTCTGGAGCTATTATTTTCTATTTGTTTGATTAAATAAACATGCTTTAGGCATTTAATCAAAATTCAGTGTTTGCATTATTCAAAATTTTTTACGCCAATTTTACACTTTTACTGCAAATGAATATCGGCTCCAAATATCGGTTATCGGCCTCCTCTAACTACTAATAATCGGTATTGGTCCTGAAAAACCCATATTGGAAAAGGGAAGTTTTCCTCCACAGTTAAAACATTTTGACCATGTGTTTGTCTGTGTGACATCATATGTGACATCATATGTGACATCATATGGCATCATATGTGGGATCATATGTGGCATCATGTGTGACATCATGTGTGACATCGTGTGACATCATTTGTGGCATGTCACTCTGCAGAGCTACAAGCAGCCGTCAGCGTTCATCGTTACCCAGCATCCTTTGCCAAACACGGTCAAAGACTTCTGGCGTCTGGTCCTTGATTACCACTGTACCTCCATCATCATGCTGAATGATGTGGACCCTGCACAGGTACATAGACAAACACACACACACACACACACCTGTCAGCTGCTGTGAATGTTCCAGAGTTTGTCAAAATATCTCATGACTCAGTTATTGATTAGAATCAGTTATTGACTAGAGTTAGTTATTGAATAGAATCAGTTAGTGATTAGAACCAGTCATTGATCAGAATGAATTATTGATTAGAATGAATTATTGATTAGAATCAGTTATTGATTAGAATCAGTCACTGATTAGAATCAATTATTGATTAGAATCAGTCACTGATTAGAATCAGTCATTGATTAGGTTGATTTATTTATTCGGAATCACTGACTGTGTGAACATGTATCTGAAGCAGTTGTGCTCTGACAGAAACATAAAAGTGATGTGGGCTGAGGACCAAATTATTGATCGTCAGAGATCAATAACCCCCTGTCCCTGTGTCAGCTGTGTCCTCAGTACTGGCCAGAGAATGGCCTCCATCGCCTCGGGTCGCTGCAAGTCGAGTTTGTCTCTGCAGATCTGGAGGAGGACGTCATCAGCCGCATCTTCAGGATCTACAATACAGCCAGGGTGGGTTTGATTTCTGCTCCTTCACGTCTGCAGCACACAGCTATGAACGACCTGAAAAAAGCAGCAGGGCTTCACTTCTGCAGTTTCTCAGACAGACTGACGATCAGCTGCAGGATTTACTGTGGGTTTGTGTGATTTTCACCACTTTATGCCCCAGATATTCAGGGCACATTTGATTTCTGCCTGATTGTCTTCTGCTGCGCTGGTGTTTGATCCAAACCTTCACTTTCTGTCCTGTTTCACCAAATTTAGATCAGAGTGTGTTTGATTTAAATCTCTTCACCTCCCTGTCAGGTGCACTTTAAGTTTCAGTGCATTTGATTTTGCCTCATTTTCTCCCTGCATCTCGCCAAATATCGGTCATGTTTGATCCAGACTCTTGTCTCCACCCGCCTCGCTGAGGCAGGTCAGATTTAGCTTTCAGTGCATTTGATTTAAAGCCTTTCTCCTCCCTGCCTGCTCACATTAATGTCCTCCCGTCTTGTTCTGTGTCTCCTGATTCCTTTATTTCTCCTGCAGTCCTTCTCCTTCTCTTGTCTCCTTCCCTTGCCTCCTTCCCTTATCTCCTTTCCTTGTCTCCTTTCCTTGTCTCCTTCCCTTATTTCCTTCCCTTGTCTCCTTTCCTTTTCTCCTTCATTGTTTCATTCTCTTGTTTCCTTTCCTCATCTCCTATCTCCTTCCCTCGTCTCCTTTCCTTGTTTCCTTCCCTTGTTTCATTCTCTTGTTTACTTCCCTTGTTTCCTTTCCTTGTCTCCTTGTCTTGTTTCATTCTCTTGTTTCCTTTCCTTGTCTCCTTCTACCTCCTTCCCTTGTTTCCTTCCCTTGTTTCATTCTCTTGTTTATTTCGCTTGTTTCCTTTCCTTGTCTCCTTCCCTTGATTCATTCTCTTATTTCCTTTCCTCGTCTCCTTCTATCTCCTTCCCTTGTCTCCTTTCCTTGTTTCCCTCCCTTGTTTCATTCTCTTGTTTACTTCCCTTGTTTCCTTTCCTTGTCTCCTTCCCTTGTTTCATTCTCTTATTTCCTTTCCTCATCTCCTTCTATCTCCTTCCCTTGTCTCCTTTCCTTGTTTCCTTCCCTTGTTTCATTCTCTTGTTTACTTCCCTTGTTTCCTTTCCTTGTCTCCTTCCCTTGTTTCATTCTTTCCTTGTCTCCTTCCCTTGTTTCATTCCCTAATCTCCTCCCCTTGTTTCTTTCTTTTGTCTCCTTCCTTTGTCTTCTCCTTGTGTCTCCTTCCCTTGTTTCCTTCTTTTGTCTCTTTCCCTTGTCTCCTTCCTTTGTCTCCTTCCCTTGTCTCCTCCTTTTGTCTCCTTCCCTTGTTTCCTTCCTTTGTCTCCTTCCCTTGTTTCATTCTCTTGTCTCCTCCAGCCTCCTTATGTCCTCTCATTTATCCAGGGTGCGCTTAAATCTGTGGATGTTCTCAGTCATCCAGGTCATGATAAGTCTCAAGCAAGCATAAGTTATGGCAACTGGACTAACCTCGTGTGAGTCGAAAACGTTTCACCTCTCATCCAAGAGCCTCTTGGATGAGAGGTGAAACGTTTTCGACTCACACGAGGTTAGTCCAGTTGCCATAACTTATGCTTGCTTGAGACAGGGTGCGCTTGTTTTATGATTTATTTCCTCCTTCCCTGATGATTGTACAGTGGGTGAGCTTGTTTTCCTCACCCTGTCCTCCTTGTGCCTCCAGCCCCAGGACGGGTACCGCATGGTGCAGCAGTTCCAGTTCCTGGGCTGGCCAATGTACCGCGACACGCCCGTCTCCAAGCGCTCCTTCCTCAAACTGGTCCACCAGGTGGATAAATGGCAGGACGAGTACGACGGCGGCGAGGGACGCACAGTGGTGCACTGCCTGTAAGTACTCACAGTACTGCAATACCTGTAGTACTACTGCCTGTAAGTACTCACAGTACTGCAATACCTGTAGTACTACTGCCTGTAAGTACTCACAGTACTGCAATACCTGTAGCACTACTGCCTATAAGTACTCACAGTACTGCAATACCTGTAGTACTACTGCCTGTAAGTACTCACAGTACTGCAATACCTGTAGCACTACTGCCTATAAGTACTCACAGTACTGCAATACCTGTAGTACTACTGTCTGTAAGTACTCACAGTACTGCAATACCTGTAGCACTGCTGCCTGAAAGCAGTTGTACTGCAGATACTACAGCAGTACTTCAGTGGCATTTTGTCTCCATCTGGTGGTCGGAAGGTGGAATCACTGATTTGATTTTCTTTATCACCCACCCCATCCCCCCCGCAGTAACGGTGGGGGTCGTAGTGGTGTGTTCTGCAGCATCAGTATAGTGTGTGAGATGTTGAGGCAGCAGCGCCAGGTGGACGTCTTTCACTCCGTAAAAACTCTGAGGAACAACAAACCAAACATGGTGGACCTGCTGGTAAACAACATTCACATTACATTGTATATACTATACACTATATATTATATTATATTATATTATATTATATTATATTATATTATATTATATTATATTATATTATATTATATTATATTATATTATATTATATTATTTTATATTACACTAGATTATATTATATTATATTACACTATATTATATTATATTATATTATATTATATTATATTATATTATATTATATTATATTATATTATATTATATTATATTATACTGTTTTATATTATTTTATTTTATTTTAACATGTTCCAGAATAATCTCTTATTGCTTTAACAGGATCAATATAAGTTCTGCTATGAGGTCGCTCTGGAGTATCTGAACTCTACTTAGATTCACCTTCATCACCTCCTGCAGCCTGAGGAGGTGGAGGAGGATGAAGAGGAGGAGGATGAAGAGGAGGAGGAGGAGGAGGAAGATGTTTGCACTGCCCTGACGGACTCACCTCATGTTGTTATTTTGTCGTGTTGTTTTTTATGTTTATTGTCGTACTGAAACTGAAGCAACCAAAACTCTGAGTCAATTGGTGATCAATCACTGATCAATTGTCCTGATCAGACCTGAGTTCTGTCTCCAGGTGTTCGTTCTGTACCTGTCAGATTAAGCCCCGCCCCTTCCTCATAAACAGGAGTTCTGCAGCGTCCTGATGATCTGAGGAGATCATCTGATCTGACGGGTTCTAGAGGATCAGTTAGTTTATTATCATCAATAGCCAGTTCAACTTGTGACTTATTGATCACTTCTGTAACCAGAGAGGCTGATTTTGATTGGTCATGATGTCACTGTGACATCAGAGTTCAGGATCAGGTTTAATCAGTCGCTGACATCATTAATCGATTGACTGATTCATAGCTGAAGGCTTCACTCAGCTGCCAACCATTTTCATGTTTTTATGATTTCAGCAAGAAGAAAAATGCCAAAACTTTCCAAACCTGTTGAGCCGGTTCCGTTTTTACCATTCTGAAGGTTCTGGACCATCCGCTGGTGTTTAACCGGGTCAGAACATTTTAACGTTCTGAAGGTTCTGGACCATCCATTGGTGTTTAAATGGGTCAGAACCGTTCAGGACCGAAGCGTCAACAGAACCGCCATGAAGTCTAGTTGGTAGAGAACATCTGAGACACTTCGAGAAACTGAAAGAACTGATAGAACCAAACAACGGAAAAATCAAGAGTAGCAGTTTAAAACCCGCTTAATCAACTCAAGGGCGACTTACTGCTGTCTGTTCCAGAGCTTTCTGCTGGAAGCTTGGATGTTTCCATGGCAACGGCGCCTAGAGATTCTGCCGATGAGGACAATGAAATTCGATCAAAAGCACAAGAAAAGATTTTAGAGTTGAGACTGTTTTGGTTTCACATGTTTCATAAAAATGTTTAAACTTTCTAAAGAGTCTTCATCCTTCTGTCTTCTGGGCTTGTGGAGATGGATCCAACCCGGTCCCTGTCGGGTCCATTTGTTCTGTCAGCAGCTGGATGAAGCTGATTGGCTGTCAGCTGTTAATAATGTACATAGAGCAGGAGGAAGCAGGAAGAAGAATATTTATTCATTCAGTTGTTCTTGGTGTCATCGTTGTCGTTCTTGTGAAGCACACACAGAGAGACAATCATGGTGGACAATTCTACTGTTCCACCAACAGAACCACAGTTAGACCATGTATTGATGTAACCCTGCTGACATATGGCTCTGGTCTGATTTAACCCCGGTTACAGTCTGAGTTGATGCAACCTTTGTAATATGCAGCTCTGGGTTGATAAACCTCTCAGACCTATGGCTCCTGGTTGGCATAACCCTGCTGTTCTATGGATCTATGGATGTTCTGTGGATCTATGGATGTTCTATGGATCTATGGATGTTCTATGGGTTTATGGATCTATGGATGTTCTATGGATCTATGGAGGTTCTATCGATCTATGGATGTTCTATGGATCTATGGATCTATGGATGTTGTATGGATCTATGGATCTATGGATGTTCTATGGATCTATGGATGTTCTGTGGATGTTCTATGGCTAGCTGTGGTGTTGACTGAACCCTGTTGGTGCATGGCTGTGGTGCTGATGAGAACATTATTGTAATGAAAGCTTTTATTTATGTTGTATGATTCCAGAATACTACAAATAAAAATGTCTATACACTGCAGTCTGACTTCTGTTTTTCACAGACAGCCAATCAGATCACAGCATGCCGACCACATGGTGGCGCAGCAGTGGAGATCTCTACGGAGTCACCGTAGTTTTGGTCTATGCCAGCAGGAGGCGACAACAACATGTGGTTAATAGTTGCTGTGTTTATAACTAATGAAGTAAACCTTCAGTCTGTCTATGGTTCTACAGCGTGTTCAGGAGGAAATAGAACTTTTTAATTAACACACTTTTATATTTGATTCAGTTCTGGTAATGAGCATCATTTACACATGTATATACAGTAATATTTAGCTATATTAATACTTACATCACGGCAAATAAAATGGGAGCAATAAGACCTAAAACGCTCCAATAATTAGTCACGTTAGACTGAATAAGCCAAATCGGAATTATCAGTACGCATGCGCATTTATCCCTCAATAGCTTCCGGGTCAGAGTTCATCACACACTACATTATCAACAAAGCCATACTATCGCAGTGGAACGACCTGCTATTTATAGCAACTATTAAGTGTTTACACTGCTTAAAGTCTTTTTAAGGCAATATGCCAGGTCCCATTGTTCAGTGCAGGACTGCCACAACGGTACCCGAGGACTAAAGAAGTGGACGGAAGAGTTTTGCCCTATTCACGAGTGCAATAAAGGAACCTCGGGCTGTATATATGACCCGCCTTATGTACTCGTCACATTTCCTACTGAAAGAAAAGATCCAGAACATCGTGCCGACTTTGTAGTCGTTAGCAAGTCTCGTTAGCAAGTTTTGCTCGTCCTTGCTAATCAGATAATTATTGACATCTATGTACATGCAGGGTGGCCATTTATTTGCTGCTGTCGACTCATTCTCCCAACCTTCTCTGAACTCTAAAGGATCTGGAATTCTCAGGTGACACCCGTAAACATCGATCTCGAGCAGGGATTTATAATCAAGGTTGACAGCCTCCCTTTCCTGCTGTTTTGTTAAAACTATTGGGGCCTTTTGAAATGACAATGCCCAAGCAAGGGACACGAGTTCTTTCTTTCGCTTCCTGATAACACTGTATCCTCGTTCCTTACAAAATTCCTTTAAAGCATCGACTTTACAACGCTCAAAGTAATCAATATCTGAGCACTTGGCCATGTTTATGATCTGGGGTATCCCGACCTTTCACCCGGACCAGCATACCTTGCGCGCGGCTAGATTCCGAATTGGCTTATAGAGAAGCAGCTGCAGTTCGTGTTGCGGCCGCTGGAGGTCAGCCTACATTAGAACCTGCATTAGAACCTGCTATTCAGCCCCAGAAGAAGAGTGAGACCTACTATTCGGCCGTAGAAGGAGTGGGACCTGCTATTCAGCCGTAGAAGAAGACGTGTGTCCGCCGCGGCCCGGTGTACCGGTGTGTTTTCTGTTTGCATCTCGGGCTTCGCTGTCAGTTAAAGCTTTTACTGGACATTAAACCGTCCGGACCGGCTGCAGGTAAACCCTCACCTTTCTTCCGTCCGCCCGTTTGGCGCCAGTTAGCATCCAGCTACCGTTAGCAACGTTAGCACCGTTAGCATCCAGCTACCGTTAGCACGGCTAGCATCCAGCTACCGATAGCACCGTTAGCATCCAGCTACCGTTAGCACCGCTAGCATCCAGCTACCGTTAGCACAGAGTTAAAGTCTTTCTTTATTTACTGTCACGGAGCTGAAGTTCAGGATTTAAACAGAACCGTTCTTTAGTTCTAGTTAGAAGTTCAGGGTTCTGCTGCTGCTGCGGTCTGTTCAAGTTCCTTAAGTGCTGTTCAGTTCTAAGTAGAACCAGATTGTTTTAATCTTTGATTAGTTTCTCTTTAAACTCTTTGTTTCTGAAACGTCAGACAAGTGAAATGTGTTGAATGTGAGGTTAAAAACCAGAAGTGGCTGCAGCTCCTCAGGAGGACAGCTGAGCTTCAGAAGATAAACTCTCGGGTGTCTCTGCTGGTCCCAGGTGGACATGGAGCCTCCTGGACTCCTGCTGGAGGACGGGGGTGAGGAGGGCAGGCGGAGGGAGGTGGGCTGCCAGTGGGAGAGTGCTGAGGAAGAGGAGGTGAGGAGGAAGGAGGTGGGCTGTCAGAGCGACCCGGCCGAGAGAAGAGACGCAGGCGTCCAGGTGGACCTGCTGACTCAGCAGATCAGCTGGAGACACTCAGGTGAGACGATCAGGTGACCGATGAGGCTTCACACCCTCCGAACACCTGCCCCAAGTTTGGTATCTGAAAAATAAATGATCAGAAAGACTCCATTACTCACCCAGAAATGGGAAAAACACGAAGAATCAGCAGATTGTCCACATCCAGGGAGTTTAGGGTTGAACTGCAGGCAGTATTGGAGATCCATCCAGCAGGGTGGAACATCTTAGTAGCTGGAGAGCCATCCAGCATGGTGGAACATCTTCTAGTAGTTGGAGATCCATCCAGCATGGTGGAACATCTTCTAGTAGCTGGAGATCCATCCAGCATGGTGAAACATCTTCCACAGATGATGAGCAGAGCAGAGTAGAGAAGCGAAGTCTGGAGATAGAAAAACATCTCCAGGATGAGGAGACCACATGAGTTCAGAGTTAAACATCTGGGGAGACCTGAAGGTTCCTGATTTTTACGTTGAAGCTGCTGGTGATGTTTAGAACCACAGAAATAAAGATCTGCATATTTACATTTTTCTGAAGTGTGGTGGAGCTGCTCAGGAAAATCCTTTCATTAGTGATTCAGAGTAAGTTCTCCATGAATGATCGTGGGTTTGGTCAGAGCAGAACCTCCTCCTCCTTTAATCTGGGGCTGCCTCCTAACTTAGCTGCCAGCTGTTAGCGTAGCATTAGCCACTGTGCTAATGTCCTGATTAGTGGAGATGTTTATGCTTCTAGTTCAGTTTTTGCAGGGACGAGTCTGTCGGTGAGAACAGAGTTAAAGTTAGTCTGACATTAGAGACAACCTTAGCCACAGGCTAATAGGCACAGCTAATTTTCAATTCAATTTTATTTATATAGTGCCAATTACAGTCAAATTGTCCCAAGACGCTTTACAGAACCCATATGCCTGACCCCCAGAGCAGCCCTAAGGAAACAGTGGCAGAAAAACACCCTTTTAACAGGGAAAAAAAACCTCGAACAGAACCCGGCTCTTTATGTGGGGGAACCCATCTGCTGCTGCCCGGACGGGTTGAGAGGGACAGAAGCGATAGAAGGATAGAGGTAGAGGGGGAGGGATGGGAGAAGAGGGGGGTGGGAAACAAGGAACATATAACACACAGTTGGATACATGTATGATCAGATATGTGATACATACAAAGTCCAAGCTAACATCGAAATTGATTCATAGTTTACTGCTATGGTGTACAGCTCTGGCATTAAATATACTACATATATAGCTGGTGGTAAATTCAAAAATATGTAGACGAGCAAATCAGGTATAGTGAGGGTGATGCAGAGTAGATTGATGGAAATGGGCAGCTGGAAGCAGTGGGCTGGAGGAAGGTCAGCAGCAGCAGCAGCATCCCACAGATGGAGATTAGGCCAGTTGGTGGGAGAACCACCACAGATCTGAAGCATCCAGCTCTGGGATCAGGGACACTCGGAGAAAGGACACAGGGAGAAACAGAGTGAGTGTAATGCAATAATGGTATATATACTGTATATTAAATATAATGGTAGATAGAGAAGGGCTCAGTGCATCCAGAGAGGTCCTCCAGCAGCCTAGGCCTATAGCAGCAGAACTAGGGGCAGAACTAAGTGACGTCCAAGAGGAAGACTCCAGCTGACCCCCTCAGGGTCCCCCAGTCAGTCCTAACTATAAGATTTGTCAAAAAGGAAGGTTTTAAGCCTGGTCTTAAAATTAGAGAGGGTGTCCGCCTCCAGAACCCAAACTGGGAGCTGGTTTCACAAGAGAGGAGCTGATAACTGAAGGCTCTGCCTCCCATTCTACTTTTAGAGATTCTAGGAACAACAAGTAAGCCTGCAGTCTGAGAGCGAAGAGTTCTGCTAGGATAATATGGTTCTATCAGGTCTTTAAGGTATGATGGAGATTGGTTGTTAAGAGCTTTATATGTCAGAAGAAGGATTTTGAATTCTATTCTATATTTCACAGGAAGCCAATGAAGAGAAACCAGCATAGGAGAAATATGATCTCTCTTGCTAACTCCCGTCAGTACTCTGGCTGCAGCATTTTGGATCAGCTGTAGATGTTTCAGAGAGCTATTGGGACAACCTGATAATAAGGAATTACAGTAGTCAAGCCTAGAAGTAACAAATGCATGGACTAGTTTTTCTGCATCACTCTGAGACAGGATGTTCCTGATTTTTACAATATTTCTCAGGTGGAAAAAGGAAGTCCTACAGATTTGTTTTATGTGTGAGTTAAAGGACATGTCCTGGTTAAAGATAACTCCGAGGTTCCTCACAGTAGTACTGGAGGCCAATGTAATGCCATCCAGAGTAACTATATGCTTTGAAAGCAATTCTCTAAGATGTTTGGGGCCAAATACAATGACTGCGTCTTGTCTGAATTTAGTAGTAAGAAATTATAGGTCATCCAGGTCTTTATGTCCTTAAGACAATCTTGCAGTCTAGCTAGCTGATTAGTTTCATCTGGCTTCATAGATAAATACAAGTGAGTGTCCTCAGCGTAACAATGGAAATTAATACAGTGCTTCCTAATAATATTGCCTAAGGGAAGCATGTATAATGTGAACAGTATTGGTCCTAAGACAGAACCCTGAGGAACTCCATGACTAACCCTAGTATGCTCAGAAGAGTCATTGTTGACTTGCACAAACTGGAATCTGTCTGATAAGTAGGATTTAAACCAGCCCAGTGCTGTCCCTTTAATGCCAATACAATTTTCTAGTCGCTGTAATAAAAGTTTGTGGTCGATTGTATCGAATGCTGCACTAAGGTCCAATAAAATAAGTATAGAGACCAGTCCATTATCTGACGCTATGAGAAGGTCATTAGTAACTTTCACCAGAGCTGTTTCTGTGCTATGATGCACTCTGAAGCCTGACTGAAACTCTTCAAACAAGCTATTCCTTTGTAAATGTTCACATAATTGATTTGCAACTGTTCTTTCCAGAATTTTGGAGATAAATGGGAGGTTAGACATTGGTCTATAGTTGGCTAAAACGTGGCTCTAGAGCAGTGGTTCTCAAATTTTTTCTGTCGGGCCCCCCTTTGGAGGACAAAAAACTTTCGTGCCCCCTCAATAACTTTGTGTGTGTGTGTATATATATATGTGTGTGTATGTGTATATATATATATATATATATATATATATATATATATATATATATATATATATATATATATATATATATATATATATATGAAACTGTGAAAACATGAATATGCAGGGCTGTGTTATTTTATCTGATTCCATTTTGTTGTTTTTCACACTAAAGATCAGGGGTGTCAAACCCATTTTAGTCCAGGGACCACATGAACCCCAATCTGATCTCCAGTGGGCCCCACCAGTAAAATCACAGCATAATAACCTATAAATAACCACAGCTCCAACTTTTCCCCTTTGTTTTAGATCAAAAAAGTACATTCTGAAAATATTCACATTTAATGAACTATCTTTTTACAAAATATTATGAACCTGAAATTTCTTAAGGAAAACAAGTTCAGTTTCAACAGTAGCCTATTATGCCTCAGTTCATCATTTACACATGCATTGTAACTGCCAGATAACAGTTTATCTACAAAAACACAAAACATTCAGTCACAGGTATCTGCAACTGAACAATCTAGTATTTTACTTCATGATCAGAACAACTTGTCAGGTTCTAGAAATTATTTTAAATTTACAGCTTTACAAATTTACAGTTAATGTTGTTGTAATTTTTATCATTTGTAAAGTCGTCCCACGGGCCGAAATGGACCATCTGGTGGGCCGGTTTTGGCCCGCAGGCCGTATGTTTGACATTGCTGGTAAAAATAATCGGAGGAGATGAGCCGAGTACGTGACGTGATCGAGTACGCTGGTGTTCCGACTGCACATTAACGATGCGTTCTCCCGTTCTCAGGAGTCTGTACTTCGGAGTCTGAACGGCCAGTGCATATACCATAGATATATATAGAAGATCATTATTATTAATATTTTTTTATATCTATGGCATATACAGTCTATGGGGTCAGCACAATTTCAGTATTGTTGTACGCCGCGAAAAACAGGCCGACGTTAAAACAATAGTTCAGCTAATTAGTTCCGCCTTGTTCCGCCTTGAAGGACCTTTTCCTCCCAGTCGCCCGCGCCCCCCCTGACATGCCTCTGCGCCCCCCCAGGGGGGCGCGCCCCACTATTTGAGAAACACTGATCTAGAGTGAGCTTTTTAAGTAAAGGTTTGATTATGGCAACCTTAGCTCTGAGCTCTGACTCTTTGTCAGCCTGGCTACAGTGCTGAAGAGAAACCTGGGGTTGTTCTTGTTTTCCTCTATTAAAGATGAATAATATGTTGTCCTGGCATTACCAAGAGCTTTTTTATAAATTACTAGACTATTTTTCCAAGCTACATAAACTTCCTCTAAATTAGCGGAGTACCACTTCCTTTCCAGCTTTCGGGATGCCTGCTTTAAAGTCCGCAGCTGGGAATTATACCAAGGAGCAGGTCCTCTCTGAGATAGAACTTTCTTTTTTACAGGTGCAACACTATCAAGTGTTGTACGCAGTGAGGCTGCAGCATTATTAACAATATAATCCACTTCTGTGGGGGTAAAATTATAATATTTCCCTTCCGTTATATCAGTAAGTGGTGCTGGACTAAATAGAGAGGGTATTATTTCCTTAAATTTAGTCACCGAATTGTCAGACAGACATCTACTGTAATGATATTTATTCTTAACTTCTATACAATCTATTGTTGTAAATTGAAATGTTATCATAAAATGGTCAGAAAGAAGAGGGTTCTGGGGAAATACTGTTAACTGTTTGATTTCTATGCCATGTCAGAACAAGGTCAAGGGTGCGATTGAAACTATGAGTTGGTTTATTTACATGTTGAGAAAACCCAATTGAGTCTAATATTGAATTAAAAGCCGTCGTAAGGCTGTCACTGTCCACGTCAACATGAATGTTAAAGTCACCCACAATAATGACTTTATCTGAGCTGAGCACTAAATCAGATAAAAAGTCTGAGAATTGAGATAAAAACTCAGAGTAAGGAGCAGGAGGACGATATACAACAACAAATAAAACTGGTTTCTGAGCTTTTAAATCTGGATGAGAGAGACTGAGAGTAAGATTTTCAAATGAACTGTAACTAGGTTTAGGTCTCTGGTTCATTTTTAAGCTAGAGAGGTAAATTGCTGCCACTCCTCCTCCTCGGCCTGTGATTGGAGGAACATGACAGTTAGTATGACAAGGAGGAGTTGATTCATTGAGACTAACACATTCTCAGTGTTACTGTTAGCCTAGCACCATCAGGCTAATAGGTACAGCTAACCTTTCAGTGTTACTACTAGCCTAGCACCATCAGGCAAATAGGCACAGCTAACCTCTGTGTTACTGTTAGCCTAGCACCAGCAGGCTAATAGGCACAGCTAACCTCTCAGTGTTACTGTTAGCTTAGCACCATCAGGCTAATAGGCACCGCTAACCTCTCAGTGTTACTGTTAGCCTAGCACCAGTAGGCTAATAGGCACCGCTAACCTCTCAGTGTTACTGTTAGCCTAGCACCGTCAGGATAAAAGGCACTGCTAACTTCTCAGTGTTACTGTTAGCCTAGCACCATCAGGCTAGTAGGCACAGCTAACCTTTCAGTGTTACTACTAGCCTAGCACCATCAGGCAAATAGGCACAGCTAACCTCTGTGTTACTGTTAGCCTAGCACCAGCAGGCTAATAGGCACAGCTAACCTGTCAGTGTTACTGTTAGCTTAGCAACATCAGGCTAATAGGCACCGCTAACCTCTCAGTGTTACGGTTAGCCTTGCACCAGTAGGCTAATAGGCACCGCTAACCTCTCAGTGTTACTGTTAGCCTAGCACCGTCAGGATAAAAGGCACCGCTAACCTCTCAGTGTTACGGTTAGCCTTGCACCAGTAGGCTAATAGGCACCGCTAACCTCTCAGTGTTACTGTTAGCCTAGCACCGTCAGGATAAAAGGCACCGCTAACCTCTCAGTGTTACTGTTAGCCTAGCACCATCAGGCTAATAGGCACAGCTAACCTCTCAGTGTTACTGTTAGCCTAGTACCATCAGGCTAAAAGGCACTGCTAACCTCTCAGTGTTACTGTTAGCCTAGTACCAGCAGGCTAATAGGCACAGCTAACCTCTCAGTGTTACTGTTAGCTTAGCACCATCAGGCTAATAGGCACCGCTAACCTCTCAGTGTTACTGTTAGCTTAGCACCAGCAGGCTAATAGGCACCGCTAACCTCTCGGTGTTACTGTTAGCTTAGCACCGTCAGGCTAATAGGCACTACTAGCCTCTCAGTGTTACTGTTAGCCTAGCACCATCAGGCTAATAGGCACAGCTAACCTCTCAGTGTTACTGTTAGCCTAGCACCAGCAGGCTAATAGGCACAGCTAACCTCTCAGTGTTACTGTTAGCCTAACACCATCAGGCTAATAGGCACAGCTAACCTCTCAGTGTTACTGTTAGCTTAGCACCATCAGGCTAATAGGCACAGCTAACCTCTCAGTGTTACTGTTAGCTTAGCACCATCAGGCTAATAGGCACTGCTAACCTCTCAGTGTTACTGTTAGCCTAGCACCGTCAGGCTAATAGGCACCGCTAACCTCTCAGTGTTACTATTAGCAGGAACATGTTCTGAAACATGAGCCAGGAAGTTAAAAAAATTCTTGAAGTAAATTTTTCCCGGTTCCAGCAGTAGACCTGTTCTCCAGAAAACTACAGCACGTCAGGACTTTAACAGGAACTCATTCTATGTTTATGGACTTGTGGAAATGCTAAACTTGCAGAAAGGGGTCAGACCTTGTTCAGAACCAAGTCAGAACCGGGTCAGAACGTGTTCAGAACCGAGTCAGAACGTGTTCAGAACCGAGTCAGACCATGTTCAGAACCGGGTCAGAACGTGTTCAGAACCAAGTCAGAGCCGGGTCAGAATGTGTTCAGAACCGAGTAAGAACTGGGTCAGAACCTGTCCAGAACCGAGTCAGAACAGGGTCAGAACGTGTTCACAACAGGGTCTGACCCGGGTCCAGGTTGTGGTTCTGGTACTGCTCTGTCTAAATGGACCTGACTGTCTGCAGGTTCGTCTCCAATGCTGCTGCAGTGCTTCACGGTCAGACCTGATGGACCAGACGGGGGCGCTCTGCTGCAGCACTGCACCACCAGCCGGACCAGGACCAGAACCATCCGACCCGCCTTAAAACCCTCAACAAAACCCACCCAGACCAGGACTCGGACCCAGAGGAGACCGCCTCCACAGAGCTCCAACGCCACCAAACGAAGCCGGCGGCGCTGCGAGTCACCTGATGTCCACCAAGAGGAGGAGGAGGAGCAGGAGAAGGAGGTGTTCGCTGTGGAGGAGGACTCAGGTGATCCTACCTGGACTCCACCTGAAGGAGGTGAGACCTGTGAAGTTCTGACCTGAAAAATTACGTTCAGTGCAAAGTTTTCATTTAGTTTGTTGACGTTATAGTTTACATTTTTCAAAAAGATATTTGGCTGAAATAAAACATTTATCACATTTTATATTTAAATAGCACAGGGCTGAACCCGAATATCCGAGTATCTGAATATTCGGTTGTGACAGTGGTATCCGAATATTTATTTTGAGTTCCGAATATTCGGAAGAGGTGGAGTTTCCTCAGAAGAATCATCTGACTTCGGTTATTGAGACGTTTAATCGTACATCCAACACTTATTTCTATATGTTCATGTATTGGACACAAAAACAGGGAACAGCACAAGATATTTGTCTTTAAGTTGACCCGATGTCCACACAGCTTTGGTCTGAGGCTCCGTACCGTCTCTGTAGGGAACTGAGAAACCGTAATGTTCCAACAGAACACTTTCAAACACGGAAACGTTCTACATTTGTTCAAATCAAAGACCTTCACTGACAGTTATTGGTACAAATTCATGGCTTTAGTTTGTATTTTTGTCTCATGCTCATTTTTCAGATTTTATTTATTTATTCATTCATGTGGACGGGACAATGCGTATTAATGAACAGACAGTCTCTTCGTAGTTTACAAAAGGTTGCAGTAAATAAGCTGGATTTAGCACAAGGCTAATTTCCATCCGTTGTCCCGCACATAAAGAAAAACATACAGACGGATTAAAAAAAAAACAGTCCAAAACAAAGACAACGACCATTAATACTGACTGGCTTAAACCGAGGGTGAGGGTCAATCAATCAACCATGTCTTATACTGTCTCTGAAAACTGACAGAAGTAGATCTTTCTCTGATCTCTATTTGACACTTTTTATATTTAGATTTATTTTACTTATTTCTCTCTCTCTCTCTCTCTCTCTCTCTCTATATATATATATATATATATATATATATATATATATGTGTGTGTGTGTGTGTGTGTGTGTATATATATATGTCTATATATATATACACACACACACACACATAAGTGGTGACGCGATTAAAAAATCAAATTAATTACAGGCTTTGTGATTAATTGCAATAATTGCCGTTTTGTCAAATAGCAATATTTGACACAATAAGTGAATTTTTTCAATTCAAATAAAATTGTGGTTGACAGTTGAATCAATGAATAGACATATACGTGTTTATAATTTAAAATGTTTTTTTAAAAAAAAGGAAAATGGGACATATAGAAAAAAGTGATTTTGACAACTTAAAGCCTGAATTTAGTTGTTTTTTCCACTGTATGGCACATAAAATCAGCATAAGTAATTCAAGTAGCTTCAGAAAGTTGAAAATCCAGAGATTCATTCTGTTTTCATCTTTTCTGGGTCTGATAATGGTGGAATTTTGATGGTTCTTTTTATAGGAATATCAATTTTTATTCATGTAATTTTTTTTATAAACAAAGTTTATAATTAAGTTATTAAGTTTTTACTCTGTCGAGGCTCTGCCTCCTTGGAGGAGGAATAACCTAAACAACAAAAATATTTCTTTTAAACCACAAAAATGTTTCATTTCTATTTATCTGCATTTTTCATCTGTCTGCTACATTCACAGATTACTGCAAATCTAAGTGCAATTATAGCGATTTTATTCAACATTTTAAGAGTTTCTGTAAACTCAAGCACTGTCTAGAAAAGTGGTCTATTATGGGATGGCTACACCATTAGCCATTAGCATGACTCATAGCTAACGTTAGCTCTGGTGCTAACAGCAACATGTTTTTCATTGAGGTGATACCGTCGGCTTGAAGTGACGCAGTGATCAGAAAACTCTTTGTTGTGCAATTTACACACAACCAGGCTTTTATCCAAGCTGCCATCAGGAAGATTTTTAAAAGGAAACTTTCTGTCCAACAAGCTCAATCTCATCTTCCTTCACTGTTCACCAGTGCCTGACTTCACTCAGTACTTCCTGTGCTTCTTCTTCATGGCTACAAACAGACTTTAGGTTCATTACTGCCACCTACTGGGCTGGAGTGTTCATCAGAGTTACTGGTGTACCAGAAACGAGGGAACTGAGGAGGCTGCAATTAATTGCGTTATTTTTAACGCGTTATTTTCGCTGTAATTAATTAATCAAAATTAACGCTTTAACTCCCAGCCCTGAAATATATATATATATATATATATATATATATATATATATATATGTATATATATATATATATGTATATATATATATATATATATATATATACATATATATACATATATATATATATATATATATATATATATATATATATATATATATATATATATATATATATATATATGTATATATATATATATATATATATGTATATATATATGTATATATATACATATATATACATATATATATATATATATATATATATATATATATATATATATGTATATATATATATACATATATATACATATATATACATATATATATATATATATATATATATATATATATATATATATATATATATATATATATATATATATATATACTGTGGGCTACCTGGTTGATCCTGCCAGTGGCATATGCTTGTCTCAAAGATTAAGCCATGCAAGTCTAAGTACACACGGCCGGTACAGTGAAACTGCAAATGGCTCATTAAATCAGGTTGTGTATATGTGTGTGTGTATATATATATATATATATATATATATATGTGTGTGTGTGTGTGTGTGTGTGTGTGTGTGTGTGTGTGTGTGTATAGCCGCTGCTGAGCCTTCTTTATGACAGCCGTGATGTTGTCTGTCCTTTGTCTTTGAGGTGTTTAGTGTCAGGTTGTTTACTGAACACCAGGTTGTGAGTTTGTGGAGGGGTAGAAGTGGAGAGGTAGAGGTAGAGATGTGGAGAGGGGGAGGGATGGAGGAAGAGGGGGGTGGGGAACAAGGAACATATAACACAGTTGGATACATGTATGACTGTGTTTGTGATAAATAAAGGTCTTGAATCTTGATACCTGGAGGTAACGTATTCCAATTTGTGCAACCTTTAATAGAGAAGGCATTCTGTGCACGGGAGGACTTTATACGTTTTACTTCAGTGCTCCCTGGTTGCTGACCTCGTACAACAAATACCTTTTTTTTTTTTTTTTTTGTTAAAATCCTCCAGGGTCAGTGGGTTCATCCCATTCACAGTCTTATAGATTAAACAAGCACATTTAAATGATTTGAAGCTCTCAAAGCTGAGAAATCGATATCAATGATGAAATAACTACGGCTTTTTGTCAAACATTGTATGGCTTTTTTAAAATGAAATTTCTGTGGTATTTTGACATGAACGAGTCTCTTGTTTCTTTAGCTCAGTATTAACTCCCAACTCTCTGGTGTTTCCACAGATGTCGAGTCGACTCCCTCGGCTCTCGGAGGCCTGCAGCTGTACTCCGAGTCCCAGCATGAACCTCTTTCTGCGGTGAAGCTCGAGCCCGACAGCACTGTGTGCGACGTTTGTGGTAAAGTGATGAAGAACAAATCGAGCCTGGCCCGGCATTCCTTCATCCACACGGGAAAGAAGCCGTTTGCCTGCCACCTCTGCGACCTGCACTTCAATCGCCGTGACAACCTTCAGCACCATCTGAACCGGCTGCATCCCAACGGTGTGGCCAAGCTGGAGAAGCAGCGGGAGGTTCAGGCTTGGCTGTGCGCTGTCTGCGGTAAAACCTTCAGCTGCAGGTCGAGGCTGAAGACGCACGAGGTGATCCACTCTGGAGTCAAACCGCACCGCTGCGACCTCTGCCCCAAAGCCTACATGAGGACAAACGACCTCGAGCACCACAAGAAAATGGTCCACGTCGACGGCGCCGCCGAACCTCAACGGCCGAGCTCGCTGCTCTGCGACTTCTGCGGCAAAGAGTTTAAATGCAGGTCGCAGCTCGCCATCCATTTCCAGACCCACACTGGGGAACGGCCACACCTCTGCGACATCTGCGGACGCAAGTTCGGAAGGCAGTACCAGCTTAAACGCCACAAGATCATGGTTCACGCCAACCAACTGAATGGCGAGGAGAACCTGCCGCCTGACGTGCTGTTCGCCTGCAGCATCTGTGGGAAGCGACTGAAGTCTGAAGCGCTGCTCGCCGCTCACTCCCGCATCCACACGGGCGACAAGCCGCACCGCTGCGGCATCTGTCTGCACAGCTTCCAGCGCGCCACCTGCCTGAAGCAGCACCATGTCCGTGTGCACCTGAAGGTCAAAGCCAATGATGCGCCACACGCTGCTGCACGCAAGAAGAATGCCGCAGCAGCGAAGGCATTCCCCTGTTCCGTTTGCAGCAAAGTCTTCAAATTCAGATCTCTGCTGGCGAGTCATTCTATGATCCACAGCGAGATCCGACCGTTCGCCTGTGACTTCTGCAGCCGCAGCTTCCGACGCCTCAGCCACCTGAAGAGGCACCGCGAGGTCGTCCATGCTAACGGAGCGCGCCTGCCGCAGAGCTTCATCTGCCACATCTGTGGCAAAGACAAGAAGTGCCGCTCGCAGCTTGCCAGACACGTCATCATCCACACTGGCGAGCGGCCGTTCGCCTGCGACCTCTGCGGCGCCCGCTTCAACCGCCATGGCAATCTGCAGCAGCACAGAACACGCATGCACGGTGTGGAAAAGCCGTCGGACCAGGAGGCCTCGCCCATTTTGTTTGACGATGACTTGACGGCTGCTCTGATGTACAAGCAGGAGGAGACTGTGGTGTCCGTCGATGCCACGGCCGAGCAGCTGGACGGCGTGGCAACGGAAGAGATGGACGCCGATCAGCAGCTGGACGCCGATCAGCAGCTGGACGCCGATCAGCAGATGGACGCCGTGGCAACGGAAGAGATGGAAGCCGATCAGCTGCTGGACGCCGTGGCAACGGAAGAGATGGACGCCGATCAGCTGCTGGACGCCACCTGAAAGCAAATGATGTGAGCACGCTCAGTGTCCTTCTGCACCTGTAAGCGATGATGTCACACGATCTGCGTGAGTTCTGGACGCTGGTGGAGCCTTCTGGATGGTTCCGATAAGACAGATGATTGAACGTGGACTGATCGGTTGGACCTTTGACTGATCGATTGGGCCGTGGACTGATCAGCGTTCCTTCCACTCAGCTGAACCTTTACAACTTCCTGAGCTTTCAGTCGTATCACATGGTTTTCTACAGCACAGATCAATTAGTTGTTTTATTGATGAAGGACGGAAACAGCAGACTGTGGAGTGACTGACTTTTGGCTGATTGATCCATTAATTAATCACTTGCTGATAAATTGAGAACCGTTTCCATGGTGACAGGAACTTCTGTGAAATCCTGTGAATGTTCCAGTTAATCAGGTTAACTTAACGGGTGAGTTATGTTTATTAAACGGGTTAATTGGGTTGAATCTTTGGTTTGAAATGTGACAGAAGGGAGAAACATCCATTAAAGGAACATAGAAGGACCTTAAACTGGAGTCTGGAGTTTAACTGAGTTTCACGTGTTTGGATTTAAGACAGAATACGGTTACATTTTTACATTTTTTTCTCAGTTTTAATTAAATGACAAAGAGGACAAAAGGAGTTCTTCAGCCATCAATAAAGCCTAAAACTGCAGTCTAAATCCTATCAGTCAGAGATCAATGATTAATCAATAATAGATATAGAAGTTTTATGCAAATCATTCCTGGTTGAAGAACCAAATATTCACATGTATTTATAGATCAATCAGAAATCATTAGGTATCAATCAGAGATCTATAGGTATTAATCATGTATAATAGTATCAGAGATAATTTTTTTGTAAAATGTCTCATTTAAAGTTATTTAGTGTCACGGAAGCAGACTTTGACATTTCAGGTTTATTTGTGGATCAAAGCTGCTGCTGCTGGATGCAGTTTTTAATCAGGATTCTCAGTAAAGAACCAGTTTAACCTCCATCACTCCCTGGGACACCGCAACATCTGTACAACTCACTGCCTTCTGTCCTTGACAAAACCATGTGGTCACAGCAGACCTGATTCCTCTGGGTCCAGACCCAACCCCTCTGGGGTCAGACCCAAGCTTAGTGACGGTGGAACAGCAAGTAGAATTCTTCTTAAAATGTCAGCCTGTAGGTTGTAGCTGGTTACCGTCAGGCAGCAGGAAGAAGAAGAAAGCTGATTAAAATGATCCTGATACCTGCAACCTCCATCAGGTGAGTTTTGAAGATCATTTTGATAACATTCTGTGATTGCAGCTTCACTGGGAGTTTTTTTTGTTTTTTTCCTCTATGACAGTGAACGGATGATCTTTGGACAAAACAAGGCATTTGAGGAAACTGATGAACATTTTTGGACCTTCTGGAGCAGACGGCTGATCGATTAATGCAGAATGAAATGAAGGTTAGTTTGAGCTGCAGAACAAACACCAGCACCTGTTTTCAGTAAACATTTAATGAATGCTCTGAGAACACAGTCACGGTTCTGAAGGCACATTTCAGTGTTGGTTCATGTTCAGGATTTTAAACACTGAGATCTGCTTTATATTCTGACAACAGGATCAATACATGGAAAACACAATCAGCACATTCACGTTCTACTGGGAAGCTTTGGATCAACAACAAATTCAACATTTTTATTAGTTTCTCAGATAAAAAGAGAAGGAGAGCAGAGATCCTGCAGGGGGCACCAGCAGCTCTCTCAGTAAACCCAGCACTAGCAGATAAAAACACCTGCAGTCATCAATCAATCAACCCAAAGTGATTATTACAGATTAGATTCAAGCAGTACATGTTTTCTGATTCCTCTAGGTTTTAGACTGTTGATCAAACTAAACAAAACATCTGAAGATGCAAATTTTAATCCTGGAATCTTTTCATCAGTCAGAAAATAATCAGCACATTTATCAATAATGGAAACAATAATTATTTACAGTAGTATTGTATCTGCAGAATAAACAACATTCCCATCACCTGTGTTAGTACAAAGATGCAAATATTCAACAAGTTTTGGGTTATCAATCAATAAAACTACATGTCATACAGTGGACATTTTTCTGTCAGTGACACTTCTGGTCACTTCAGGTGACCTCCAGCATGTTTGAACTTGGGAGCTGGTCTGGGGTCACTAAGGATAGTTGGACGGTAAGTTCCCTAAGAAAGTCCTCCAGCAGCTCAAACATAAGAACAAAATGAAAATGTGCTGGGAACAGTGGTGCTGTCTACTGATAAGCAGGGAGGAGGAGACAGACACAGGAAGACATCCAGTGATCTGCTCCAGACCGCCACCACAATGGACGGAAAAGTTTCACGTGGTCGCATTGAAGCGAGTGAATGACGATCATCAAACTTTACTTGTTTAACAGTGGTGGAGAGAAGGACTTCTTCCATGGCTCTGTCCTGCCTGATGTCTAAACTATTTATCAGCTAGTGAGGCATTTAGGGACCATCAATAAACATTGTGTCTATCCATAATACTTTAACATGAACTGTAGTCTGAGTGACGCCTCCTCTGGTCTCTACAGGATTAAATAGGAAGAGGCTCCACCTGCTGGAACAACCTGGAACTACAGCTGATCTGTGTTTTTTTTCTCACATTCATGACCTTCTTATCATAAATTATTAACGGTAATTCATTGATTAATCATTAACATCCATCAGTTATTTTCAGCAGTTAAAAGTTGATGTTGAGGATTTTTGACTGACCTCAAAGAAATCTGACTCGTGTCGTGTTTTCATTTTGTCAGCTGATCTGATCTATAAAACATCCTGCAGACCTGCTGCTCCACACTCACCAACCAAACTCCCTGTAATGACTCCGCCCAGATGATGACTCCTCCCCCTGTAATGACTCCACCTCCACAATGACTCCTCCCCCTATAGTGACTCTACCCAGATGATGACTCCGCCCCCTGATGGCCACTTCTTCCCATTGCCGCTAGTTGCTCCTCCTTCATGAACGTCTATCAACACATTGAGCCAGCAGAATAAAAGCAGCTTGAAAGGAAAGAAGAAAGAGAAGAGGAAAAGGGAAGAACGATGAAATAATGGAAGAGGAAAAGGGAAGAACGGTGAAATAATGAAAGAGGAAAAGGGAAGAACGGTGAAATAATGACGAGAGCAGAAACATGAGAGACTGAAGACTAAACCTCAGAAAGGAAAGGAACGATGGGAGCAGGACATGAACTTCAACACTTGATCAGCAGTTCTGAATGAAAATCCAAAGACAGCCTCGGATGACATCACCACATGATGACGACAGTGATTGGGCGAGCCATGTGCAGCATTGTGCTGTGATGTCACTGATGTCAGACCTCCATGCTGTTGGTTTTGGGTGTCCTGGAGATCCACAGGTTTGATTGGTCGGCAGCGGTCTTGGTTTCGGGGTCACTATGACGACAGATGACAGTCAGACTGATGTCCAATCACCGTTACTCTGACCCTAACCCAGCAGCAGGGGGCGCTAATGCTGCAGTTGCTATCATTAAACCACCATTTAGGATGGAGCTTCAGCTGGTAATCCAGAAGATCTGACAAACTCTCCTGCAAAACCTTCAACTGCCCAATAGAATAAAAGCTACCATTTCCACAAATGGATGGAAGCTTTAGAACCTCCTAACGGAACTTCAGAACCTCTCAGGTGTTCTAAAGACACTTCAGAGAACTCTAACAGCAGCTAATCGTGAACTTTAACTTTGGGAACATTCTGGGATTTGTAGTTCTTTGGTTCTGCTCACCTTCTGCTGATCCTCTGAAAACAAGAAGTCCCAGAAGCCACCAGGATGAGCAGCAGCAGCGGGATGGTCGGGATGACGATGTAGAGCAGCAACATGCCTGAGAAGATGGATGGAGAACAGGAGAACGTTCTAATGAAAACATTAGACTGGAGAATGTTCTAACAAGAACATTAGACTGGAGAACAAGAACATTAGACTGGAGAACAAGAGCATTAGACTGGAGAACAGGAGAACGTTCTAACAAGAACATTAGACTGGACAGAAGGAGAACAAGAACATTGGACTGGAGAATGTTCAAATGAGAACACTAGACTGGAGAACAGGAGAACGTTCTAATGAGAACATTAGACTGGAGAATAGGAGAACGTTCTACCAAGAACATTGGACTGGAGAACATTCTAACAAGAACATTAGACCGGAGAACAGGAGAACGTTCTAACGAGAACATTAGACTGGAGTGCAGGAGAACAAGAACATTAGATTGGAGAACATTCTAACAAGAACATTCGACTGGAGAGCAGCAGAACAAGAACATCAGACTGGAGAACATTCTGACAAGAACATTAAACTGGAGAGCGGCAGAACAAGAATATTAGACTGCAGAACATTCTAACAACATTAGACTGGAGAGCAGGAGAACAAGGACATTAGACTGGAGAACAAGAACATTAGACTGGAGAACGTTCTACAAGAACATTAGACTGGAGAATGTTCTAACAAGAACATTAGACTGGAGTATAGGAGAACACAGAACATGTAAACATGACGAGAACATTCTAAAGTGAGAACATAGTGACATCACATGAGGTCATCGGTGTTCCTACCTGAAGGTCCAGCTGTGGTGACCTCAGAGGGAACCTCCTCACCTGCAGACTGAGTGACCACGCCCCCACCTGCAGTCACTGCAGATACACAACACCTGATGTGACCGTTGTGTTCTACTTTTGTGTTCTACTGTTGTGTTCCACTGTTGAAAAGCATGTGACAGGCGTGTGACAGGCGTGTGAAAGGTGAGTGAAAGGAGTGTGGCAGGCGTGTGAAAGGAGTGTGGCAGGCGTGTGACAGGCATGTGAAAGGCGTGTGGCAGGCGAGTGAAAGGCGAGTGGCAGGCGTGTGACAGGCATGTGAAAGGCGTGTGGCAGGCGTGTGAAAGGTGAGTGAAAGGAGTGTGGCAGGCGTGTGAAAGGCATGTGAAAGGCGTGTGGCAGGCGAGTGAAAGGCGTGTGGCGGTCCTTACCTGTGTCCCTCCCTTCAGGTGAGTCGCTGTGCTCCTTCACCAGGTGGCTCTCTGAGGGAAACACACAGGTGATTTTACATACGTAGGAGTGAGGAAAGCTGCCTGACATGTTTCCGGTGGCTGAAGCTGATTGGTCGACTCACCTGGTTTGTATTTACAGATGAAATTGTGCTTCATGTTGCAGCGGTCGTCGTTCCATTGGTAGAGATAAGCCCCACCCAGACCAGGAAGTGCGGTGGGCTGATGGTACATCACGACACACGCCTCGCCGCCGCAGGATGGCTCATCCAGGTACCAGTTCCTGCATCGGCATCATCACCATGGTTACCAGCAGCATCTCATTCACTGTGGCTATGTCAGGGGAACCCGACGGTACCTGCTACAGTTGTGTTTCTGACATCACACTCACCTGAAGGTAGCCACGCTGCCGTCGGTCCACTGGTACAGCTGTGGACAGGAAGTGAAGGAGTTGCCGGGTTCAGTTTGATCCACGCGAGTCAGACCGATCCAGAAATCTCCGTCAGAGATCCCTCCTCTGCCGCCCGAGGCTCCGCCCACCGCACCTGAACGCAGCTCCTGATGATGAGGAGGAGGAAGGTGAGGAGGGGAAGCAGAGGCAGCAGAAGACCAGGTGTGTGTCTCACCTGCAGCAGGTTTTCGATGTCTCTCTGCTCTGTGGGACTCTGGATGCTCAGCAGCGATCCCCCGTCCATCTCACAGGCCTGGACCGCCTCCCTGAAGGCCACGCGGCTCGACACGTCCTGGAAGTATGCCATCTTGTAGCAGGGACGCTGGGGACCGCCCACACACACCGTCTGACCTGCACACAGAGCCCCGCCCCTGTCACTGGACCCATGATGTCATCACTGCATCATTTACCACACTTCAGTTACCTGGAACTATATGGCAGCAGCGGAACCACAGATCATAAACAGTTTATTATTTTAAATATTAAATCATAGAAATATTCCACTCAGTTCAACCGGATGCTGAGAAACGCTTCAGAACCTGGTTCAGTTTATTAGGAACACTTCAGTAGTTTACCTGTTGATCTACGGTAACAAGAGTTAAAGTTAGCGGAACGATGTTCTACAGATGTTCAGGTTTACTTGATCTTAACGACCTCATTAATCTCTGATTATTATGTCAGTCTGAAGATTTTAAGCAAGGCAGAGGATTAAAAGGAACAGTTACATATTTATACATACACACACACACACACAGATTCTTTTCATTCAAAAATGATTTTAAAGTGAAATGTGCAGCAATAATGACGACACAAAATGCTAATGCAGGAGTCAGTGACAGAACATTACAGGTGTGTGTGTGTTTTAGTGTGTGTGTGTGTGTGTGTGTGTGTGTGTGTGTGTGTGTGGCTGCAGCAGTGATTAATACAGTGTTAAACAGCCTCAGGGCTACTTTAAGTGATTAGCTGGATTCTCTTCTGCACCATCATCAGTTTGCTGTTGAAGCTGCTGAGGAGCTCCGTTTATCTCCGTCTGTCTCTGCTTCTGTGACCAACGTTCGGCTGCCAGCGTTGCTCTTATTCAACAAGAATCAGGATTTTCAGGTTGAAAAAACAAGCCACTGAGGACAGAAATGAATTAAAAATATACTCAGTTTGGTGGAGGATCACGGTTGAAACATCTCCATCTGCAAATTAAATATCAACTAATGCTGCAGCTGTACCTGGAGGTACCATGGCAACCACTCACCAAGAACAACGTCCCCCAAACCTCAGAATAACATCCCAGAAACCTCAGAACAACATCCCAGAAACCTCAGAGCAACATCCCCAAAACCTCAGAACAACATCCCAGAAACCTCAGAACAACATCCCCAACCCTCAGAGCAACACCCAATTGTGACAGTCTTGAAAAGACCTTCTAATTACTCCTTGAAGGTGAAATTCTAGAGTTTATCCCAAACTAGATTTGAAATAAACTGACTTCAAACCGTCTATTCTATGAAACATTTAATGGATTAAAGGATTTAAAAAGCTAAATATAGAACAGGTCATTTTAAGGTAACAGAAACAACTGATGCTGTTTAAAGCTTGTGTTTGTTCTAGACAGAATTCAGTGATTAAATGATGCAAAGTAATATCTTATTGATCGGCTAGTGGATTTATCAGTGAAGGATTAAATATTCATCACAGGAAAACATTTAATCCACCTCAGGAAGGTGTTCAGTTTTAGAAGCCATCTGTGATCTGTTCAGAGGATCCAAATCCAGCAGGACTCTTAGGTCCAGGATCAGGTCTAGTCCAGACCAGAGTACGGACTAAACATGGAGAAGCAGCATTTAGCTGTTCTGGAACAAACTGCCAGTGGAGATTAAACTTTGACCAGATGTAGACACTTTAACTCCAGGTTAAGACATTTATTTCTCATTCAATGCGTGAAGCTATTGTTGAACTCTCTGCTCCTCTCTGTGATGCTCTGAATGTTTTCAGCACTTTGGACTGTCTGGAACATGAAGGTTCTATAGATAAACTAGTCATTCCTTAGAAGTTCCAGAAACTGACCAAGTGGTAAAAAGACTCACCGCTGACCACCCGAGCTGCTTCATCTGGAACCAGCATCACCATGAGAACTGCCAGCATCAGCAGCCTCCCCGGGTTCAACGGCATCATCCTCCGGAGGAAATGTTCCAGTAGGTTCCAGCTACACGGTGTTCTCTCAGGGTTCTCTCGGTGTTCTCTCGGTGTTCTCTCAGTGTTCTTTAATTTTTAAATTTAATTGTTTATTTAATAGGGACAATGCAATTAACATAGCTTCAATACAGTTCATGAATCCGATGTGTTGCATGTAGAGTTTCAGCTAGAGCTAATTCTCAACTCCTGTCCCTAGTTGGGCTTTTAAAAATATCTCTTGGTGTTCTCTCAGGGTTCTCTGCTCAGCTTCATGCTGCTGTGTCTCTGTGAGCAGCAGGGAGTGCTTCTGCCTCCTCCCTCCTCATCGATCGGCCCCAGCTGCAGCCTCCTCAGGGGCCCCACACTTTAATTTACTTATGCAGACCGACAGCTGATTGGCTCCTGCAGAGCAGCTGATCAATAGATGATATCTGCTGCTGTGAACAACACTTCATGCTTCCTCTGCATCAATCGTCTCCATGATTCACACACAACAAACTCCTCGTTGTGGATGAGAAATGCTGTGAAATCATCAGAAGTTTCCTTCAGTATATCAGTAATACATGATGCTCGTCTGTTCATCCACGAAACACTGCAGAGTTCTGCTGAGCTAGGCCAGCTGTTTTCCTCTGCCTGAAGTCTTTCTGCTAAGCTAGGCTAACAGTTCCCACCTGTTTCCAGTCTTTCTGCTAAGCTAGGCTAACAGCTCCCACCTGTTTCCAGTCTTTCTGCTAAGCTAGACTAACAATTCTAACCTGTTTTGTCTTTCTGCTAACCTAGGCTAACAGTCTAACCTGTTTTGTCTTTCTACTAACCTAGGCTAACAGTTCTAACCTGTTTCCAGTCTTTATGCTAAGCTAGGCTAACAGTTCTCACCTCTTTCCAGTCTTTATGCCAAGCTAGGGTAGCTGTTTTCCTCTGTTTCCAGTCTTTGTGCTAAGCTAGGCTAACAGTTCCCACCTGTTTCCAGTCTTTATGCTAAGCTAGGCTTACAGTTTCCACCTGTTTCCAGCCTTTGTGCTAAGCTAGGCTAACAGTTCCCACCTGTTTCCAGTCTTTATGCTAAGCTAGGCTAACAGTTCCAACCTGTTTCCAGCCTTTGTGCTAAGCTAGGCTAACAGTTCCCACCTGTTTCCAGCCTTTGGGCTAAGCTAGGCTAACAGTTCCCACCTGTTTCCAGCCTTTGTGTGAAGGTAAGCTAACAGTTCCCACCTGTTTCCAGTCTTTGCAAAACTAGGCTAACAGTTCTAACCTGTTTCCAGTCTTTATGCTAAGCTAGGCTAACAGTTCTAACCTGTTTTGTCTTTCTGCTAAGCTAGGCTAACAGTTCTAACCTGTTTCCAGTCTTTATGCTAAGCTAGGCTAACAGTTCTAACCTCTTTCCAGTCTTTATGCTAAGCTAGGGTAGCTGTTTTCCTCTGTTTCCAGTCTTTATGCTAAGCTAAGCTAACAGTTCCCATCTGTTTCCAGTCTTTCTGCTAACCTAGGCTAACAGTTTTAACCTGTTTTGTCTTTATGCTAAGATAGGCTAACAGTTCCACCTGTTTCCAGGCTTTGCTAAACTAGGGTAACAGTTCTAACCTGTTTCCAGTCTTTATGCTAAGCTATGCTAACAGTTCTCACCTCTTTCCAGTCTTTATGCTAAGCTAGGGTAGCTGTTTTCCTCTGTTTCCAGTCTTTGTGCTAAGCTAGGCTAACAGTTCCCACCGGTTTCCAGCCTTTGGGCTAAGCTAGGCTAACAGTTCCCACCTGTTTCCAGTCTTTGTGCTTAGCTAGGCTAACAGTTCCACCTGTTTCCAGTCTTTGCTAAACTAGGCTAAAAGTTCTAACCTGTTTCCAGTCTTTATGCTAAGCTAGGCTAACAGTTCTAACCTGTTTTGTCTTTCTGCTAAGCTAGGCTAACAGTTCTAACCTGTTTCCAGTCTTTATGCTAAGCTATGCTAACAGTTCTAACCTGTTTCCAGTCTTTATGCTAAGCTAGGCTAACAGTTCCCACCTGTTTCCAGTCTTTATGCTAAGCTAGGCTAACAGTTCCAACCTGTTTCCAGCCTTTGTGCTAAGCTAGGCTAACAGTTCCCACCTGTTTCCAGCCTTTGGGCTAAGCTAGGCTAACAGTTCCCACCTGTTTCCAGCCTTTGTGTGAAGGTAAGCTAACAGTTCCCACCTGTTTCCAGTCTTTGCAAAACTAGGCTAACAGTTCTAACCTGTGTCGTCTTTCTGCTAACCTAGGCTAACAGTTCTAACCTGTTTCGTCTTTCTGCTACACTGGGCTAACAGGTCTCACCTTTTTCCAATCTTTATACTAAGCTACGATAGCTGTTTTCCTGTTTCCAGTCTTTATGCTAAGCTAGGCTAACAGTTCTTATCTGTTTCCCGTCTTTATACTAAGCTAGGCTAATTGTTCTAACCTGTTTTGTCTTTCTGCTAAGCTAGGCTAACAGTTCCCACCTGTTTCCAGTCTTTGAGCTAAGCTAGGCTAACAGTTCCCACCTGTTTCCAGCCTTTGTGCTAAGCTAAGCTAACAGTTCCCATCTGTTTCCAGTCTTTCTGCTAACCTAAGCTAACAGTTTTAACCTGTTTTGTCTTTATGCTAAGATAGGCTAACAGTTCCACCTGTTTCCAGGCTTTGCTAAACTAGGGTAACAGTTCTCACCTCTTTCCAGTCTTTATGCTAAGCTAGGGTAGCTGTTTTCCTCTGTTTCCAGTCTTTGTGCTAAGCTAGGCTAACAGTTCCCACCGGTTTCCAGCCTTTGGGCTAAGCTAGGCTAACAGTTCCCACCTGTTTCCAGTCTTTGTGCTTAGCTAGGCTAACAGTTCCACCTGTTTCCAGTCTTTGCTAAACTAGGCTAACAGTTCTAACCTGTTTCCAGTCTTTATGCTAAGCTAGGCTAACAGTTCTAACCTGTTTTGTCTTTCTGCTAAGCTAGGCTAACAGTTCTAACCTGTTTCCAGTCTTTATGCTAAGCTAGGCTAACAGTTCTAACCTCTTTCCAGTCTTTATGCTAAGCTAGGGTAGCTGTTTTCCTCTGTTTCCAGTCTTTATGCTAAGCTAAGCTAACAGTTCCCATCTGTTTCCAGTCTTTCTGCTAACCTAGGCTAACAGTTTTAACCTGTTTTGTCTTTATGCTAAGATAGGCTAACAGTTCCACCTGTTTCCAGGCTTTGCTAAACTAGGGTAACAGTTCTAACCTGTTTCCAGTCTTTATGCTAAGCTATGCTAACAGTTCTCACCTCTTTCCAGTCTTTATGCTAAGCTAGGGTAGCTGTTTTCCTCTGTTTCCAGTCTTTGTGCTAAGCTAGGCTAACAGTTCCCACCGGTTTCCAGCCTTTGGGCTAAGCTAGGCTAACAGTTCCCACCTGTTTCCAGTCTTTGTGCTTAGCTAGGCTAACAGTTCCACCTGTTTCCAGTCTTTGCTAAACTAGGCTAAAAGTTCTAACCTGTTTCCAGTCTTTATGCTAAGCTAGGCTAACAGTTCTAACCTGTTTTGTCTTTCTGCTAAGCTAGGCTAACAGTTCTAACCTGTTTCCAGTCTTTATGCTAAGCTATGCTAACAGTTCTAACCTGTTTCCAGTCTTTATGCTAAGCTAGGCTAACAGTTCTAACCTGTTTTGTCTTTCTACTAACCTAGGCTAACAGTTCTAACCTGTTTTGTCTTTCTACTAACCTAGGCTAACAGTTCCCACCTGTTTCCAGCCTTTGCTAAACGAGGCTAACAGTTCTAACCTGTTTCCAGCCTTTGTGCGAACCTAACAGTTCCCACCTGTTTCCAGTCTTTGCTAAACTAGACTAACAGTTCTAACCTGTTTCCAGTCTTTATGCTAAGCTAGGCTAACAGTTCCCACCTGTTTCCAGTTTTTATGCTAAGCTAGGGTAGCTGTTTTCCTCTGTTTCCAGTCTTTATGCTAAGCTAGGCTAACAGTTCTAACCTGTTTTGTCTTTCTGCTAACCTAGGCTAACAGTTCCCACCTGTTTCCAGTCTTTGCTAAACTAGGCTAACAGTTCTAACCTGTTTCGTCTTTCTGCTAACCTAGGCTAACAGTTCCAACCTGTTTCGACTTTCTGCTGACAGTTCCCACCTGTTTCTAGTCTTTGCTAAACTACGCTAACAGTTCTAACCTGTTTCGTCTTTCTGCTAACCTAGGCTAACAGTTCTAACCTGTTTCCAGTCTTTATGCTAAGCTAGGCTAACAGTTCCCACCTCTTTCCAGTCTTTATGGTAAGCTAAGGTATCTGTTTTCCTCTGTTTCCAGTCTTTATGCTAAGCTAGGCTAATAGTTCTAACCTGTTTTATCTTTCTGCTAACCTAGGCTAACAGTTCTAACCTGTTTCGTCTTTCTGCTAACAGTTCCCACCTGATTCCAGTCTTTCAGCTAAGCTAGGCTAACCGTTCCCAACTGTTTCCAGTCTTTGCTATACTAGGCTAACAGTTCCCACCTGTTTCCAGCCTTTGTGTGAAGCTAAGCTAACAGTTCCCACCTATTTCCAGTCTTTGCTAAACTAGGCTAACAGTTCTAACCAGTTTAACTTTCTGCTAACCTAGGCTAACAGTTCTAACCTCTTTCGTCTTTCTGCTAAGCTAGGCTAACAGTTCCCACCTGTTTCCAGCCTTTGTGTGAAGGTAAGCTAACAGTTCCCACCTGTTTCCAGTCTTTGCTAAACTAGGCTAACAGTTCTAACCTGTGTTGTCTTTCTGCTAACCTAGGCTAACAGTTCTAACCTGTTTCGTCTTTCTGCTACACTAGGCTAACAGTTCTCACCTTTTTCCAATCTTTATACTAAGCTACGATAGCTGTTTTCCTGTTTCCAGTCTTTATGCTAAGCTAGGCTAACAGTTCTAATCTGTTTCGAGTCTTTATGCTAAGTTAGGCTAACAGGTCTAACCTGTTTTGTCTTTCTGCTAAGCTAGGCTAACAGTTCCCACCTGTTTCCAGCCTTTGTGCTAAGCTAAGCTAACAGTTCCCATCTGTTTCCAGTCTTTGTGCTAAGCTAGGCTAACAGTTCCACCTGTTTCCAGCTTTTGCTAAACTAGGCTAACAGTTCTAACCTGTTTCCAGACTTTCTGCTAACCTAGGCTAACAGTTCTAACCTATTTCGTCTTTCTGCTAAGCTAGGCTAACAGTCCTAACCTGTTTCGTCTTTCTGCTAAGCTAGGCTAACAGTTCCTACCTGTTTCCAGTCTTTCTGCTAAGCTAGGCTAACCGTTCCCACCTGTTTCCAGTCTTTGCTAAACTAGGCTAACAGTTCTAACCTGTGTCGTCTTTCTGCTAACCTAGGCTAACAGTTCTAACCTGTTTCGTCTTTCTGCTAAGCTAGGCTAACAGTTCTCACCTCTTTCCAATCTTTATACTAAGCTAGGGTAGCTGTTCTCACCTCTTTCCAATCTTTATACTAAGCTAGGGTAGCTGTTTTCCTCTGTTTCCAGTCTTTATGCTAAGCTAGGCTAACAGTTCTAACCTGTTTCATCTTTCTGCTAAGCTAGGCTAAAAGTTCTAACCTGTTTCGTCTTTCTTCTAAGCTAGGCTAACAGTTCTAACCTGTGTCGTCTTTCTGCTAACCTAGGCTAACAGTTCTAACCTGTTTCGTCTTTCTGCTACACTAGGCTAACAGTTCTCACCTTTTTCCAATCTTTATACTAAGCTACGATAGCTGTTTTCCTGTTTCCAGTCTTTATGCTAAGCTAGGCTAACAGTTCTAACCTGTTTCGAGTCTTTATGCTAAGTTAGGCTAACAGGTCTAACCTGTTTTGTCTTTCTGCTAAACTAGGCTAACAGTTCTAACCTGTTTCCAGACTTTCTGCTAACCTAGGCTAACAGTTCTAACCTATTTCGTCTTTCTGCTAAGCTAGGCTAACAGTCCTAACCTGTTTCGTCTTTCTGCTAAGCTAGGCTAACAGTTCCTACCTGTTTCCAGTCTTTCTGCTAAGCTAGGCTAACCGTTCCCACCTGTTTCCAGTCTTTGCTAAACTAGGCTAACAGTTCTAACCTGTGTCGTCTTTCTGCTAACCTAGGCTAACAGTTCTAACCTGTTTCGTCTTTCTGCTAAGCTAGGCTAACAGTTCTCACCTCTTTCCAATCTTTATACTAAGCTAGGGTAGCTGTTCTCACCTCTTTCCAATCTTTATACTAAGCTAGGGTAGCTGTTTTCCTCTGTTTCCAGTCTTTATGCTAAGCTAGGCTAACAGTTCTAACCTGTTTCATTTTTCTGCTAAGCTAGGCTAAAAGTTCTAACCTGTTTCGTCTTTCTTCTAAGCTAGGCTAACAGTTCTAACCTGTTTCCAGTCTTTATGCTAAGCTAGGCTAACTGTTCTAATCTGTTTTGTCTTTCTGCTAAGCTAGGCTATCAGTTCTAACCTGTTTCCAGTCTTTGTGCTAAGCTAGGCTAACAGTTCCCACCTGTTTCCAGCCTTTGTGCTAAGCTAACAGTTCCCACCTGTTTCCAGTCTTTGTGCTAAGCTAGGCTAACAGTTCCACCTGTTTCCAGCCTTTGCTAAACTAGGTTAACAGTTCTAACCTGTTTCCAGTCTTTATGCTAAGCTAGGCTAACAGTTCCCACCTGTTTCCAGTCTTTGTGCTAAACTAGGCTAACAGTTCTAACCTGTTTCCAGTCTTTATGCTAAGCTAGGCTAGCAGTTCTCACCTCTTTCTAGTCTTTATGCTAAGCTAGTTTAGCTGTTTTCCTCTGTTTCCAGTCTTTATGCTAAGCTAGGCTAACAGTTCTAACCTGTTTCGTCTTTCTGCTAAGCTAGGCTAACAGTTCTAACCTGTTTCCAGTCTTTGTGCTAAGCTAGGCTAACAGTTCTAACCTGTTTCCAGTCTTTCCTAAAGTAGGCTAACAGTTCTAACCTGTTTCCAGTCTTTATGCTAAGTTAGGCCGTCATATATTAAACAGTGTGGATCTGTCCATCTGGTCATGTCTGTTCACTTTTTACATGTGTGTGAAGCGCTGAATGTCTTTGTTGCCAGACGGAGACGTAACAGAGGAACAGAGGAACTCTGATGAAAACAGTTAAAGTGCTGCAGTGAGTTCCAGGATCCCGTCATTAGATCAGTTTACTGACACAATTAGACTCTGAAACTCAACCTGCCAGCTGAAATATGACACATAATTTAGTTTAACACCATCACACTGTTGGAGGCAGGTGGAGGATCAGAAGGACGGGTGGAGGTGGAGATAGAGGTGGGGGTAAATCTGAAGGTGGAGATAGACGTGGGGGTAAATATAAAGGTAGGGGTGAAGTTGGAGTGTGTGTTCTACCCAAACAGTGCTCCTTGTTCTCTCTAACACATAATGACCCACTGGCTCTCCATCATTGCCAGTATTGATCACTTTATTGATCGACTGCAGGCGGCCGATCGTCTCGTCGTCATGCAGAAACACACTCCACTTACTGCTGAGTATCACACACACACACACACACACACACACACACACACACACACACACACACACGCACACAGACACACACACGCACACACACACACACGCACACACACACACACACACACACACACACACACACACACACACACACACACACACACACACACACACACACACACACACACTGCTAACCCAGTAACCAGGCTGATCGGATCCATTTTCCAGATAAAACACTTTCAAATGAGTCCAGAGGAACTGAGAGATGACGGAATATTTCTGGAAGGATTCAGAAAAAACTGCATTTCTGCCTCCAGTCTGTTCCTTCATGTTCTGGAAGTGGAACCTTGCAGTAAAGCTCCAGTAGAACCCTGTCTAGATGTAGTACTAGAGGGTAAATGTAGTATTAGAGGGTAAATGTCGTACTAAATGGTAAATGTAGTACTAGAGGGTAAATGTAGTGTTAGAGGGTAAATGTAGTACTAGAGGATAACTGTAGTACTAGAGGGTAAATGTAGCGTTAGAGGGTAAATGTAGCGTTAGAGGGTAAATGTAGTGTTAGAGAGTAAATGTAGTATTCGAGGGTAAATGTAGTACTAGAGGGTAAATGTAGTGTTAGAGGGTAAATGTAGTACTGGAGGGTAAATGTAGTATTGTAGGGTAAATGTAGTACTGGAGGGTAAATGTAGCACTGGAGGGTAAATGTTGTATTAGAGGGTAAATGTAGTACAAGAAGGTAAATGTAGTGTCAGAGGGTAAATGTAGTACTAGAGGATAGATGTAGTATTAGAGGGTAAATGTAGTACTGGAGGGTAAATGTAGTACAACAGGGTAAATGTAGTACTAGAGGGTAAATGTAGTGTTAGAGGGTAAATATTAGAGGGCAAACGTAGACCAGCTGTAGTTCCTGGTTGTTCTGAGAAACAAAGACATAGATTCTTGAGACTGGATCAGAATGTCTCTACTTTGTCCTCTGATTCTTGTGTTTGCTGCAGAGTTAGAGAACAGGGAAGACGCTGGTTCCTGCTGCTGGTTCGTGGAGCTGCGCTGGAAGAAAACTTGTCTTTGACTGGAGACGTGAGAAACCTGGAAGGATCCCTGTAGACCTCAGACCCCAGGAGTCCAGCAGAACCAAAGCCATGGTCAGAAAATAAGGAGCAGGTTCCTGGAGGTTCTGCAGCCAGAAGGACGGAGCCAACAAATGAAGACTAAAACAGGTTTTAGAACACAGAACAAAGTTAATCTGACATATGTTCCTGTTGTTGCTGACAATGGCTGTCAAACTAGAACTATCTGAGTCCACGAAGACCCTTCTTTTTTAAAAAAAACATTCTTTATGGAACTAAAAATGGTTCCTTTATGGCTTCACTGCAAAGAATCATCTTTGATTTTAACACCTACGTTTTTCTGAGTCAGGATGGTTAAAAAGAACATAAAGAACTCTTTGGAAAGTAGTTCCTTTAAGAATTTTTTGTTGACAGAAGCTCTTTGGAGCACTTTTTGATGATTCTTGAAGCACCTTGAGGGTTCTTTAAGGGACCATTGGAAGAAATGGTTCTTAAAGAGATCTAAGATTTGTGGTTTCACGGAGCTAAGCAGGGATGTCGGGACACAGAATATCTGAAAGACTCTTTAAGAGGGAAACAACAGCTGCTGGAAAATTTTATATTAAAACATTTTTCTAAACTATCTTTTTGATGGAGAACAAGAACACAAACAGCAGCGACCTGTCCATCAAAGCGCTGCAGATCAATAACGTTTTTCTCTATGTGTAAATGTGGATCTATGAGTCCGATCCGATCCGAACATCCAATCAGCCGGCAGCTGCTCAGACTGCATGATGACACATTAACCTGCTGTGTGTTTGTCTGTCCCTGTGAGGACCAATGGCGTGTTTAAATGAGCAGTATATCTGAAGACACAAACACAAACGGTCTGAAAAACAAGAACATCATGTCAGGGCGCCACAGAACATGTTCTCATAAAATATCCCTGCAGCTGCTGTGTTCAGAGATCTGAGTGTCTGAAGGACAACGCCGTGGTCAGAGTTTGAACTTATTTTGATTGTTTCAGATCATTGACCAGGTATTTGTTCTGAGGGGCGTCATATCAGCAGTTGTTTCCCTCCAGTTAAGAACACATATAAAATGGAGGCTCAGAGTTTCCAAAGACTCCTACAACTCTGAATATTCTATGATGGAATCATTGAAATCATGAATCTTTGTCATAAAAACAATCATGTATTGGTTCTTTCATAGATTTATTATTGGTCTTCTGGAAATATAACCAAATCTGCTGGATTATAAATATACAAGCAGAAATGTTAATATTTGGTTAAATTAGTCATTTTCACCTCACTTCGGTTCTTTTGGTTTTCATTCACAATATTCTGGTTATCTTTGACTCCTCTGAACAGAATTGGTTCAGTTCCACTAAATTTGTCGTCTTTCTGACTCAGACTTGTTTCTTCATCAGTCCTTAGGTTCTAGATGGGTTTAAGTCAGGACTTTGGGGAGACCAGTCTAGAACCTTCATTCCAGCCTGATGGAACCATTTCTTTACCACATCTGATGTGTTAGGATAACGTTATTTTTTATACCGACAAATCAAAGATAAGATGGTTTTACCTTAGCTGACATGTTTCAACTGCAACTGCAGTCTTCTTCAGAGCGTCATCTGACGTGTGCTGACGTGTCCTTTTTTTATCAGGTGGCTGGTCTGACAGATCTGTCACACCCCCATGAGCTGCTCCATGAACCGGGACGAGGGGGACTACACCCTCTAATACCTGGGACTCCATCCTCCAGAGACCACCGGACGGCGGGGGGCGTGGCCTATCTGACAGATTCTGACAGATCTGTCAGACTGGTCACATGATAAAAAGGACACGTCAGCACACGTCAGATGACGCTCTGAAGAAGACTACAGTTGCTGCTGAAACATGTCAGCTAAGGTAAAACCATCTTTGATTTGTCGGTGTAAAAAATAACGTTATCCTATGATAGTTAACGACAAAATGAACATCATCCAAATAAATACGTCTGATGTGTGTTTGGGCTCATTGTCTGGTTCAAACATCCAACTGTGTCCAAGATCAACCTTCTGCTGATGGTTTTAGGTTTTCCTGAAGAATGTGGAGGTGATCCTCCTTCTTCATTATTCCATTTACTTTGTGGAAAGCTCCAGTTCAACAGAACATGATACTGCCACCTCCATGCTTGATGGTAGGTTTGGTGTTCTTGGGGTTAAAACCTTCAGTTTTTGTTCCATCTGACCACAGAACTTTCCTCCAGAAGGTCTTTTCTTTGTCCATGTGATGAGTGGAGCTTTAAGGTTCTGCTTCTAGGGGAAGAACTTCCTTCTTCATGGATCCTCTAGAACCCTGTGGACACTGACAGCTGTGTTCCAGCAGCTTCTCATTCATTCAGACCTGCTTTCTGATGGTTCCTGGTTGACTCATGACCATCCTGACCAGTCGTCTGTCAGCAGCAGGTGGTAGTTTGTGTTTTCTTCCTGATGATGGCAGTAACACACCTGACTATTCTATTCTATTCTATACCATGACAGGACCTTCAGAAAATCGGATGAACACAGCTTCCTACATCACCAGAACTGATCCTTCAGTTTGTTCTCGGTATATTCTAGACCAGCAGACTCTAATAAATCTATCGTTAGGGTTAGAAAACATAATGCAGGATTGTTTTTGTGATAAAGATGTTTTCAAATGATTACATGATAGAAAATTCTGAGTTCTAGGAGTCATTGAAAACTAAAGACTGTCAATATGTATATTTAAAATGTGTTCACAATTGTATGTGTGTATATGTGAGTGTAAACGAAACAGAACAAACATCACCGACTGGCTGACAAACACAGAACAGTTTACTGGAAACCCAACAGAACCCGTGAAGTGGTGAACATCCATCTGTGATCTCATGTTGAGGATTTATTGATGATGAAACAACACAAAGACGGACTTTAAAAAGTGACACAAAGATCACCACATGGCATCATTCTGACATCAGATGTTACATCATAGCGTCACTTTGAGAAAAGTCATCCAGTCTAAGTTAAATGTGTCGCTGCCTCACAGGAAAAGCTGAGGACAGCGAGTCGTCCCATCACACAGGACTTCATCTCTTTGACAGAAACATTTGGCTTCAGGACCTTCCAGGTCTCTGAAGGACTTGTCCTGAACTCTGCTTCACTTCTTCTGGAACAGATGAAAACAGCATGGAACACCCCTTGATGGAAATTCCAATCATTTCAGGACCTTCTAGGACTGTCCATCCGGCCGTCTCCAGTCTCTCCTGGACAGACGGTTGGACGGACGGTGGGAGTGTTTTAAAATCAGCTGCTTAAAACAGAATCATGAGCAGTAAAATCATCCTGAGCTGCAGAAACTAAAACTAAAACCTTTAAAAAATTTGTCCCGATTGTCTCGAAGACACAGCTGAGGACGTCTGTCTGTCCATCATGTCCTCCTCAACCCTCTAGCTGCCACTGCTGTGCCTGAGAAGCGTTGCATATCGCCATAGAGACGTAACCCTTCGGTCCAATTGGCTGAGCAACGGCCAGACACTGACCAACCGAGACCTGGTAGAGACGATTGGACTTCTGCAGGAGACAGAGAGGCAGGTTTTCATGTGTGTAGAAGATATGTTAGAACATTGTCCATCAGTTATTTAGAAGAAGTGAAAATGTAATATATTCTAGACTCATTACACAAAGTACAAATATTTAAAGCCTTTAATTGTTTAAATTTGGTCATGATGGTCTTTTAGCTAAACAGAATAAAAATAACAAGTATTATTTTATTTCATTTTGAATTTCAGTACACTGTATAAAGAGAGTTTCTCTCTGGGTCTATTTCAGTAACGAACCACAGTCATGGAGAAGACTGCTGACCTGAAGGTTGTCCAGAAGATGATCATCAACAACTTCAACAAGGAGCAGAAGGTCCGAAAAGGCTGTTAGCAGATTAATGAAAGCAGACTGAAGGTAAAAGTCAAGCACCAAAAACTGAACAACCAGCAGAGATGATCAGAGGACTGTAGAGAAAAGATGGTTCAAGAACTCTGGAGAACTTTGCAGGACCAAGGCTAGAGTCAGAACATCCGGAACCACCAGATGTCTCCAGGAAAGGAGCTACAACCATCACATTCCTTCTACCAGGATACTCCTGGACCAGAGACAGCAGATCTGATCTGGGCTGAGGAGAAACAGAGCCAGACTGTTCTCAGCGAATCTGCTTTTCATCTGGAGATCAAGGTTCCAGAGCCTGAATGAAGAGTGGAGAAGTTCAGAATTCAAGTAGTCTGAAGTCCAGAGAGAAGGTTCCTCAGTCTGAGAGGGTTTCTGATGTTGGTCCACTGAGTTCTATCAAGTCCAAAGTCATCGCAGTTTCGAGCAGCAGGTTGTAGAGTCTTCACGCTTCATCTGCTGACAGGCTTCATTGGAGATGCTGGTTTCCTTTACAGCAGCAGCTGATCAGACTACTGCTCATCAAGGGTTTGACCAGGATGTGACTGTGCTTGATTGGCCTGACCTGGACCACACAGAACCTCATGTGAGGTGTTGTCAAGATGAAGACGAGAAACACTTGACCCAAAACTAGAGCTGAAGGCTGCCATCAAACCAACCTGAGTTTCATCAACTCTCAGCAGACCCTCAGGCTGGTCTCCTTCATGACACACTGATGCCTTCATTCATGCTACAGGAGCAACAATAAGGCACTAGGTGTAGAAAGTAATCTACTTTAAACCCTTTTTTTTGATTGATCTTGGGAAGTATTCTAATATTGTGAGATAGTGGATTTCTGATTTACGTGAGCTGAAAGCCACAATCATCAAAATTAAAACACAGAAATGCCTTCAATATTTTATTTTATGTGTAATCAATACAGACAATATGAAATTTTACCTTTTTGAACTAAGTTATAAAAAGGGCTTTTTCACAATATTCTAATGTGGTGAGATGCAGCAGTACATTCTACTAGTGCTAGTAGTATATTATAGTTTCTAGATGTACATGTGAGTGAGTCTCACCCCCAGTGCCCACTGCTGCGACCCCCCAGAGCCATGGCACTTCATTAATCGAGGCGGGTCGAAGGTTCGGACCTCGGATACATCGAGACACAGCAGCCCTGCCAGGACCAGCTGGCCCTCCTCGTCGTAGGCCCAGTCCTGCAACAGTCCAACCGTCAGCATGCAGGACACATCAAACAGGTGTTCTGTGGGGGGGTCATGTGCTCACCTGTTCAGCATCTCGAGGGTCACATGGTCGCAGGACAACAGCCCCCCCCTTATGACTGGCTCGGCCCTGAGCCACCAGGCAGCGGCCGGTTGCTAGGTTACGAAGCTGGAAGAAGGACGCCGGGTGTTAGTGTGAACACAGGTAAAGAGCGGCAGCCAGTTGCAGCAGCTCCGACCCCTCTCTTTGTTTATAGTGACCTTTTCGCACTTTTAGCTTTTCTGTACTTTTTTTCTTTTCTCCAATCGTCGCTTCAGCACACGTCCATTCCTTGGTGTTAAGCTGGTGAGACTGCTGCTGTGTTTTTTCTCTGCATTTTTACACTGTGTGTTTCTATTTATTCTGTACTGCCTTTATACTATTTTTTTTCTCCTTGGAGCTGCTGTAACGGTGAACTTTCCCCACTGTGGGATCAATAAAGTTTATCTTATCTTAAAGGTACCAGGTGTGTTCAAGTACCCGTCCTCGCTGCAGGACTTTTGGTCGCCTCATGCCTTTGTTGATGAACAGTGGCTGTTGCTGCTTGTTGCCGTTGGCGACGGTCTGCATGTCGGGGTAGACGGTGTCCAGGTACCAACGGAACGAGCGACACTGCAGCCGCTGCCGCAGCACCACGCGCTCGCTGATATCACCGTAACCACGGTCACGCAACTCCGGACGCAGAGACAGATACTGCTCCTGATTGGAGGAAAGAGACACGTGGCGTGGTCAGAGGACGCTTGTGTGTGTGTATTAATGTTTGTATTAACATGTGTATTAACGTGGTTATTAACGTGTGTATTAATGTGGTTATTAACGTGTGTATTAATGTGGTCATTAGCGTGTGTGTTAATGTGTGTATTAACGCGTGTATTAATGCGTGTGTACCTTGTATTCATCCATCCACACGTGTGCCAGCCGCAGAGAATTATGGGCCATGGTGTCCTGTCCGCCTGGAGAGCCGTAGGGTCGGCGCTTCCTGAAGATATGGCCGACTCTGGAGCACGGGACGATGATCAGCTGACCACCACACATCCAGATCTGAGGTGATAGATGCATACATCACATGTATATACACTCACCAGCCACTTTATTAGGGACACCTGTTCCATTGTTTAACACAAATAGCAAATCAGCCAATCACACAACCGCAACTCAAGACGTGGTCCAGACAACCTGCTGAAGTTCAGACTGAGCATCAGAATGAGGAAGAAAGGAGATTTAAGGGACTTTGAACGTGGCGTGGTTGTTGGAGCATTTCAGAAACTGCTGATCTACTGGGATTTCCACCAACAACCATCTCCAGGGTTTACAGAGAACGGTCTGAAAAATATCCAGAGAGCAGCTTGTTGATGTGACGGTCCGAGGAGAACGGACAGACTGGTTGGAGATGATAGAAAGACAACAGGAACTCAAATAATTACTGGTTCCAACCAAGGAATGCCAAAGAATACCATCTCTGAATCACACGTCCAACCTTGAAGAAGATGTTCTACAGAAGCAGAAGACCACCGGGTTCCTGTCAGCTAAGAACAGGAAACTGAGGCTACAAGTCACACAGACTCACCAAAACTGGACAACAGAAGATTGTAGAAACGTTGCTGGTCTGATGAGTCTCCATTTCAGCTGCAACATTCAAATCGTCAGAATTAAACACAATAAAGCATGGATCCATCCTGCCTTGGATCAACGGTTCAGGCTGCTGCTGGTGTAATGGTGTGGGGGATATCTTCTTAGTACCAACTGATCATGGTGTAAACTCCACAGCCTACCTGAGTATTGCTGCTAACCATGTCCATCCCATAATGACCACAGTGGACCATCTTCTGATGCTACTTCCAGCAGGATAATGCTCCATGTCACAAAGCTCAGATCATCTCAACCTGGTTTCCAGAACATGACAATGAGTTCTCTGTCCTCCAACGGCCTCCACAGTCACCAGATCTCCATCCAGTAGAACCTTTAGATGTGGTGGAACAAGAGGTTGGATCATGGATGTTCAGCCGACAAATCTGCAGCAGCTGAGTGATGCTATCATGTCAATATGGGCCAAAATCTCTGAGGAACGTTTCCAACAGCTTGTTGAAGGTATGACACCAAGAATGAAGGCAGTTCTGAAGGTAAATGGGGTCCAACCTTTAACTAGCGTGGACAGTGAGTGTGTATATATAACCCTGAGTGCAACTTTTTAAACTGAAAGCTCTGCAGGAGCTCAGACTTCAGCAAAAAGTTCAGAGGAGCAGACATTTTTGTGCTACAGGATCCCAGGGATACAATGAGGTAGATCAGATTCACCAAACTAAAAGGAAACACCTGGAACTCTGTAGAACTCTGCTTCTGTGGACACAGAGGTCTTCACTGACCAGCTAGTCTGTCCACTGTTCCTCTAACTCACCCTGAAGGAGATCTCCAGGTTCTCTCCGCCCCAGATGTCCATGCCAGCATCGTATTGACCAAGCTCCATAAAGTACTTCCTGTTCATAGCGAAGAGCCCACCTGCCATCGTGGGAGACCTGAAAGGGAGGAGCATCAGAGGTCACCTGATCACTGAGTTACCTGATGGTCAGTCAGCTGTTACCTGATGGTCAGTCAGCTGGTACCTGATGGGTCCTGTAGCACCCTCCGGCCCGTTGAGCTCGGCAGGGGGTACGGGGTCCCACTTGAAGTGCAGGCCCCAGTTGAAGCCGCCCCTGACGATGGGTGAGGGTGAATAGGCAAGCGTGTCGGCAGAGATGATGTCGATGACGGGGCAGACGACGGTGCGGCGGTCCTTCTGGATGGGGGCCAGCAGAGGCTGCAGCCACGCCTGGTTCACCTCGCAGTGACTGTCCAGAAAGACCAGCACTTCACCTGGACACACAGACAGGTGAGTCCACATATACTTTGAAGGTAGCATGTAGGCAGCAAGGATGTGAGGATTTACAGAAGTCAGGTCCACTTGAGGATTTAATTGTGAACCAGAATGTAGGAAATAAAGGAAAGAGGGGACCAAACGACAGAACGTACCTGTGGCATGTGAGGCTCCTATCATGCGTCCTCTGATGAGTCCTTCTCTCCTCTGGTTTCTCACCAGCTTCACCTTCCTCTGCAGCTCCTCCCGGACATATCGATCCAACTCGTCCTTCAGCTCCTCTGGACCGGCAGACAGACATGGAATTATTATTATAGTATCTATGGAATGTTAGCGTCACCTACAGATACTGAACCAATCAAATCACAGTATTCAGCTCATCCGTCCCTGGGCGTTACCAAGCTCGCTGTGGTCGTCCACCAGGATGATCTCGTGCAGCAGGTAGGCTGGCGTTCGGTCCAGCACGCTGTGGACGGTCCTCAGCAGAGCGGAGAAGGCCTCATTGAAGAAACAGATGACTACACTGGCAGAAGGTAGAGCTGTAGGATACGATTTGTCCCAACACCTGGGAGACATTTAGGATCAGTAAAGAGGGGCTTTCAGACTGAAAACCAAAGTCGGTACTAGAAGTTTATGGAAATGTACCGTCTACAGCTGTGGTCCAGCAGAGAGGAGGCCCCTGAGCTATATCACTTGATGGGCTCTAAACTGTATCTCCTCACTGTAATCAGATTACCTCCGAATAGATCAGTAGAGTACTGTCTCTGATGTCAGACTACAGCTCAGATTTCATGGACTAAATTCAGGCTCCACAGCAGGAACTCAGTGGAACTAAAGTAAGGTTCTTTGGTTCCTCCTTCAGTCCTCCTCAGCATGGAGGAAACCAGAGTCCACTCATTTCTTCCCTGTGTTCTTCAGCTGCTCTTTGCTGGAGGGGTTCTGTTGCTCTACCTTTCTCTGGAGAACACCTCAAAGGTTCTGCTGGCTTCAGGACTCACACTGTCCAGGTCCTGGTTCCACTTGGTTCTAGTGGAGAAGCTCTGGTGTGATGTTGTTCTCTGGATGTTCTCCTGCTGGAATGTTCCTCTTCTTCATCTGGTCAGCCAGGATTCTGGTTCCTCCTCAGACCTTCATGCTGCTTCTAGAAATGTCTTCAACACCTTCTGACCTCATGCAGCCCCAGATCATCACACTCCCACCTCCGTGCTTCACTGTCAGGACTCTGCATCCACTGTGGTAGTCCTGGTCAGGTTCTCACCAAACATCTGGACTCCATCTGAGCCCAACTCATTGATCTTCATCTGACCAAAGAATGTTCTCCAGCATCCATCAGGCTTCTTCTCATGTTCTTCAGCAAACTTTCATCTGGAAGTTTAGTTCTGAGCAGCAACCAGGTTTAGTTCTGGTCCTCCGTCCATAGAGGTTGATGTTCTGAAGGTTCCTCACACTGTCTGAGCTTCACACTAACTCTGGTTTCCATGGAGAACCCCTGAGCCAAGTCTGAAGCAGCTGCCATCTGTTTTTACAGCTGAATGGAGGAAGTAGTTCACTGTCTGTGGAGTCATTTTAGGAGCTCCGATTAGTGGAACGATGACTCCTTCTAGACCTCCTGATTAGTGGAACTATGACTCCTTCTAGACCTCCTGATTAGTGGAACTATGACTCCTTCTAGACCTCCTGATTAGTGGAACTATGACTCCTTCTAGATCTACTGATTAGTGGAACTATGACTCCTTCTAGACCTCCTGATTAGTGGAACTATGACTCCTTCTAGACCTCCTGATTAGTGGAACTATGACTCCTTCTAGACCTCCTGATTAGTGGTACTATGACTCCTTCTGGACCTCCTGATTAGTGGTACTATGACTCCTTCTGGACCTCCTGATTAGTGGAACTATAACTCCTTCTAGACCTCCTGATTAGTGGAACTATGACTCCATCTAGACCTCCTGATTAGTGGAACTATGACTCCATCTAGACCTCCTGATTAGTGGAACTATGACTCCTTCTAGACCTCCTGATTCCTGCTGACTCTGTGCTTCACTGGTTTTTAGTTGCTCACTGATCTTCCTCGATCCTTTTCCATCTTTGTCGAGTCTCTCAGTCAGATGTTTCTCTTCCTCTGTTCAGTTCTTTTCCATGTGGAGCCATGATGCAGACATAGATAGACCCAGTCCATAGGTCCAGGACTGAGAAGGTTCATTTAGAACCATGTTCATCAGGTAGACTGACTGGAATCACAGCTGCACTCACTTTGGTTCTTTGAGTTCCTACTTAGGAGCTGAATCTTCAACAAAGTCTTTATAAAGGATTTATTTCTGTTGGCTCTTCAGAGGAAATCTTTAGTTCTACTTCTGTGATTCCTGAGGGGTGATACCGTTTAGAATCAGGTGACATTCAGGTGATGTTTAATAGGGTGTCCTCACTGCTGTTGTTGATTGTATTTTATTGCTCTTTAGTGAAAATGTTTGTGGAGTTTGAGCTGATTATAATGAGATGTCATGTGACAGCTGTGACAGAGCAGCTTAACAAGCATCAGCTGTCAGTTGGGTCGGTGAGCGGCCCGGTTCGGTATCAGCCAGTTCTTACTTGGAGTCTCTGGTATCAGGCAGCTCTCTGTGGTAGCCCAGCCTGTTGGAGATGAGGACGTTGAAGGCGTGTCGATGATAGCCAGTGTCCCGGACCTCTTGATCCGCCTCGTTGAATATCATCCCTATGGACAGATGGTCAGCAGAAGTCAGACCACATTCAGTTACCAACATCCACCGGCTAGGGTTAGAAGGGTTAGAAGGGTTAGGGTTAGTAGGGTTTGTAGGGTTAGGGTTTGTAGGGTTAGGGTTAGTAGGGTCTGTTAACAATGTTTTTATCATCAAGGACTCACACAGGACGTTGTTATTCTGAGAGCACCTGAAAGCACTGCTGCCACTCACCCATCTCCGGGGACAACTCTGCTCCCTTATTGGCCGGCAGAGGACGACGCTCCGCCCTGCGGTCAGCCAAACCTCTGGTGATTGGTTGGCTGGGGTGCTGCAGGGGGGTCCTGCTGCGGCCAGGCTCCGCCCCCAGAGAGAAGTAGAGGAAGAGCAGGACGGACCAGGTGGCAGAAGTGACGAGACAGCCATAGCAGAAGTAGCGCAGAGTGACACTGGCCATGGTGGCCGAGCGAGCATCGCCTTACATCACCTGCTGAGAGAGACCACCTGAAAGAAGCAGCATTGATTATTACAGGTAGACAGGTCTCCCACCTGTCTGTCTGTTTCAGCCCTCTGGAGCATGTCCTGCTGTTGGACAGAGCAGTCTATATTCACTATTCAATAACCAATGAGACTCAGTAACACGTCACAGCAGCTGATGTCAGCAGACACCTGAGGACAGGTGTCAGGTCTCATTCACCTGGTTAATTATTCAAACAGAATGACAACAAGTTCCGTCCACGTTCAAAGGTCCATTCAAAAATCCACACTTTTAAAGACAGCCGTCTCACCTGAACACTGGAACCAGCTTGATGCAGAATCAGACCATGGGCTGCTGTTTTATGTTTCATTTCCTGTTTTCTAAACGAGGATTTGTTTTATCTTTGGTGAATCTCAGGAGTAAAGCAGATCTGATCTGTAAAGCTGCTGGTGGTTAGCTGGAATTCAGTAGAAAATAATCCACCCTGATGGTCTACATCCACTCTAACCATAGAATCGTTGCTTCTTCTGAGCTGCAGCTTAAAATCTTAAATCCTGTCCGATAATGGAACTAAATGGCAAGCCACAATTAGCCAAACTCAGATTCGAGTTTCCCCTAAACGCGTTCCTTTCCGGTGTTCCTGCCGATTACAGTCCTACCTGATCGGTACTCACGGTGTTTTGCTCCCAGCTTCTCCGCGGCTCGTTCCAGCCGCTCCGGCTACAGGTCTGTTCGCAGCTGCGGCTAAAAGCGGCAGTTTTTCCAACGGAACTCTGAATGTAGACCACAGCTCCGACACATCACAGGTCCGTGGCTCGATGGTTCCTCCTCCCGGGGCTCGATTGTTCCTCCTCCCGGTGTCCGTAGTTTCACCGACTACCTTCTTCTGCTTTCGCCTCCTCTTCTTCTTCTCCTCCTTCATTTCCGGAAGAGCAGGCCGTTTTACTGCCCTCCACTGGTCTCATGCTGGACTAAATCATCTTCGTGCAGGAACTGCAGTACTGCCTTAGAAATCATTTGATGGTTCTCAGGCAGAATGAAGAAGAAATAGACAAAACCTCCACTCCTAGCTCTGACATTCTTGCCAATAGATGGCGCCTTTCTGTGTTGTAGCTGTTGCATTCTAGGAACCTTAGACTGTATATAAAGATGGACGTAGTGTCTGGCTCCAAAAGTGAAGCCAACACGGAAGTGTCAAAACTTGCAATATCACACCGTCCGCTAGGGGCTGGCTCCAGAAAGCTCCATAGACCCCAATTCATCACGGGAAAAACTAAAATTTGATAGACTGCTTTTATACGGCTCAGGATTTTTTTTCGTTAGTTTTCATGGTCAAAATGAGAGATCAGGTGGCCGATCTTAAAATAAATCAATATTGATTTTTTTTATAGAGCGTTAAAGTTTTGCGAAGCCAGGGGGCGGGACTACTTGATTGACAGTCTGGTCTGGAATGATTGACAGGTCCTATGGAGGAGGCAGCAGAGACTCTGTTCTCCTCGTTTGGATTAATTCTGATATAATAACTGTTGGTTTATTTGTCAGTGGAGCAGCAGAACATTTTCCACAGACAGTTTTCCTGCCCATTGGCTTGTTTTAACCAGTTTTCTGCCTTCAGCTGATTCTACCAGCAGACACTGAAAGGACTCTGATAGTTCGGTAAGTAAATGTTTATTTTCGTATCGGTGTCCCTTTTAATGCACTTTATATGCAGCTTTAGTGTCAGATATAATGTGTGCCATGCACTCCAGATGTTGGTGGAGTTTATTTCTGTGTGTGTTGACCAGAGAAGAAAGTTAGCATCCACCTGTAGAGTTGGATGCTGGGCAGCAGCACCCGAGCGACGGTCACTCCGCCCAGCAGCTTGTTGAGCTCCTCGTCGTTGCGGACAGCCAGCTGCAGGTGACGGGGGATGATGCGGGTCTTCTTGTTGTTGCGGGCAGCGTTTCCAGCCAGCTCCAGGATCTCAGCCGTCAGGTACTCCAGCACAGCCGCCAGGTAGACGGGGCCGCCAGCACCCACAGCTCCCCATAGTTCCCCTTCCTCAGCAGCTGAGGACACGACCAACCGGGTACTGGAGTCCTGCCTGGGAGGAGCGGGTATTGGTCTTGGCTCTGGCTTCGTCTTTGCCGCCGCTCTTTCCATGTCCAGCTCCACGTCCGTTTTAACTTGAACGCTTCTTACTTACAGCAGAAACTACATGAACGTCAACGACACAAACCACAGCTTTATATAGAGGAACACAGCTGCTCACTGATTGGTCAGGATGAGTGAAGTATGATCGTCCAATCAGAGGAGAGCTGTTGATACGTCGCTAATGCAGTTTCAAATAAAGCAGTTAAAGTGCGGTTTAAGGGAACATGTTTTTAGTTGACTTCAAATAGAATTCCATCTGGAAACAGAAAGGAGCACATTTTATTGATGAAATTATGACACACAACTATATGTAGCAGATTAATAGTTGAATTCAAAGTAATGTTTAATCCCACATGCAAAGTGTCAAAAATGTATTTTTCTGATTTATTTATTAATTTTTTTGTCTCTGAGGGAGTTAAAATATTTGTTATAGTGCAAGTTTATCATCTTTATTCACTGAAATTCTTGATGACTTTCAAGAAACATGATGACATAGATGTGGCTCCAGTCACTGAGTGCATGAGAATATAGTTTAGAAATACTGCAGCAGAGCAGCAGCAGCAATAAATCAAGTAAAATAGAAAAGCAGTTGTTTTCAGCTCCTCAATGAACACTATAAATCCATTAAACCTCTATCAGCAGAATCTGACTATCTGGAATCATTACAGATAGAAATGAAGTCCATTTGGACTGATAGTAATTACACTGTGACTGGTCAGTATTTCATCAGTTATCAGTCCACCAATCAGAAAAGAGGTCATTATTTCCCCCGTTAATTTATTAAACATAAAAATATTATTCCAATTAATTAAATTATAAATAACAGACACATTTGTTATTAACATTGTTTGGGCCATAAATCAAAAATCAGCTCTTTTATGCTTTACACAGTTTTCAAATTGAATCACCTCACAGTTTAGCCAAGCATTTCAAACTATATCTGTGCATTAGCTTCTATAGTCTCTATTTTATGTATTTAAGTGTACTTTTATGACAAATACTGTAGGTTTACATACTCATTAAACATATACTGTGTTCTTGTTTTCCAGAATCTTTGTATTCTCTCACATTTATAAGTTCTGGATTTAATAAATGTTTAATTACTGACAGATGCTGAAGTTCAGCCTGATATGATGTATTTAGTAAAACATTTTAGGCCAATAAAATATCATTGTTAATAACAAATGTGTCTGTCATTTATAATTTAATTAATTAGAATTATATTTTTGTATTTACCCCAGTGGTTGCCACTGAGGTCAGAAAAGTCATATTAAAATAATCTATCATGAGAAATCAACCACAGTTTTAAGAGATGGATTAAACAGTAGGTTTGTGTGCCCTAAAACAAGCTGCAAATGGCTGCACCTACCTGGTAGGATGCATATTAGCTAGATAGATACTTTACTAATCCTGATTCAATATACAGTATTTACACATTTCAAGGCACAGAGGTATAAAATTAAAGTGAATATAGTGATTAAAAAGTGGCTTTGACAGGTAGTAGGAAAAAAAGGTGGATGGAACTACCTAAGGTGCATGGACATTCTACAATAATAATCACATAGGACCTGGGTGCGTTGGACCTACTGGAGGGGATCCTGGGCGTGTTGGACCCACTGGAGGGGATCCTGGGCGTGTTGGACCTACTGGAGGGGATCCTGGGCGTGTTGGACCTACTGGAGGGGATCCTGGGCGTGTTGGACCCACTGGAGGGGATCCTGGGCGTGTTGGACCCACTGGAGGGGATCCTGGGCGTGTTGGACCCACTGGAGGGGATCCTGGGCGTGTTGGACCCACTGGAGGGGATCCTGGGCGTGTTGGACCCACTGGAGGGGATCCTGGGCGTGTTGGACCCACTGGAGGGGATCCTGGGCGTGTTGGACCCACTGGAGGGGATCCTGGGCGTGTTGGACCCACTGGAGGGGATCCTGGGCGTGTTGGACCCACTGGAGGGGATCCTGGGCGTGTTGGACCCACTGGAGGGGATCCTGGGCGTGTTGGACCCACTGGAGGGGATCCTGGGCGTGTTGGACCCACTGGAGGGGATCCTGGGCGTGTTGGACCCACTGGAGGGGATCCTGGGCGTGTTGGACCCACTGGAGGGGTTCCTGGGCGTGTTGGACCCACTGGAGGGGATCCTGGGCGTGTTGGACCCACTGGAGGGGATCCTGGGCGTGTTGGACCCACTGGAGGGGATCCTGGGCGTATTGGACCTACTGGAGGGGATTCTGGGCGTGTTGAGCCTGGGGCCTGAGGTGGTGAAGCAGGAGCTGCTCCAGAATCTTCATGTGACATGTGACGTCAGGGCCACCAGTCTGAAGTCCTCTGGTTGGCTCGGGTGTGTTTTTTTGTGGACTGGAACTAGACAGGAGGTCTTCCACAGGGAGGACTCTTTTCCCTGATGCAGGCTCATGTTGTAGATGTTCTGGAGAGGCTCCCCCAGCTGGACAGCACAGGCCTTTAACATTCTGGGACACACATTGTCCGGTCCGGCTGCTCAGCTGGGTCTGAGCCGCCTCAGCTCCCTGCTGACGTCCTATCTGGTGATGGTGGGGGGGTCTGTGGGATTGTCCATGACCCCCCGCTGACTGCTGAGGATGGGGGTTGAGGGGGTTTAGAGTGGAGCAGGGCAGTTAGGAGATACATTAGCATCACAGTGAAACCTATAAAAGAACTGGTTAAACTGGTTTGCTCTGTCTGCAGGCCTTTTTGCAGCCTGTGATGGTCTTCATCCCCTCCCAGACCTCTCTCGTGTTGTTCTGTTGGAGTTTCTGCTCCACCTTTCTGCTGTAGGACTCCTTTGCCTCTCGCAGACGGACCTGAAGTTCCCTCTGTGCCTGCTTCGTCTCCACCATGTCTCCATCTCTGAACGCCCTCTTCTTCCTGTTGAGGACGTCCTTGATGTCGCTTGTAATCCAGGGTTTATTATTGGGGAAACAGCGCACAGTCTGAATAAGGAGGACAGTGTCCCTGCAGAAGTTCAGGTAGTCCATGATGCAGTCTGTGTCCCCCTCTATTACTCATATGGGACAGAATTTTTCCCACCAGAGGTCTCGTTTTTGTCGTTTTGTGTCTCATTTCTTTCATTTTGTGTCGTTTCTGTTGTTTTGTGTCTAGTTTCTGTTGCTTTGTGTCTCATTTTTGTCGTTTTATGTCTCGTTTCTGTCATTTTGTGTCTAGTTTCTGTTGTTTTGTGTCTAGTTTCTGGCATTTTGTGTCTTTTTATGTCTCGTTTTTGTCATTTTGTGTCTCGTTTTGTCATTTTGTGTCTCGTTTCTGTCATTTTGTGTCTTGTTTCTGTCGTTTTGTCCTCATTTTGTCATTTTATGTCTCGCTTCTGTCATTTTGTGTCTCGTTTCTGTTGCTTTGTGCCTCAATTTTGTCATTTTGTGTCTTGTTTTTGTCATTTTGTGTCTCGTTTCTGTCGTTTTGTGTCTCGTTTTTGACGTTTTCCCTCTTTTTGTCATTTTGTGTCTTGTTTGACACCAATAAACAAGCAAAAAAACAACAAAACAAATCAAGCTGCTTTGTGTTTGTTGAGGTTTTGCTTTTTCACTTTGGCTTCTTTTCATCAGAGAGCCATAGGACAAGACCCATCCACTTGTGAAGGATCTGAATATGACCAAAATTTGAGATGAAACTACCAGAAATATGTACAAAACGACCAAAATATGATTGGTTGATAATGTATCAGTGTTGTTATTGATTATTGATGGGTTGCAGGGACAGAGATTTGTGTCTGAGTCTCTGCTGTCATCTATTGGTCCATCAACAACATGACTTTTCCCAAACTGAATGCCAGAGAGTCCTGACTTGTTAGTAGAATGATGAAGAGGTCAGAGATCACAGCATGTTGGCAGTTAATTTATCTGAAACTAGGAAACAAACCAACAAAGAAAAACTCAAGTCAGACTTGGATCATCATTAGAGCACATTTCAGCACTTCAACATGTTTTCTGACACATAAACATTTTCTTTACAGCGTGGAGGAAAAAATACGGAACCAGGAGCTACACTGGAAATAAAATATGGACTGATCTGGTAGAAAAACCTGAGCTATTAAAACAGGGGACACACAGTTAGACACAAAGATCACAAAGAAACACAAAATGACCACAAAAAGACACAAAACGACCACAAAGAGACACAAAGATCACAAAGAGACACAAAATGACCACAAAGAGACACAAAATTATAACAAAAACACACAAAAATGACCGCAAAGAGACACAAAATGACCATAAGGAAATGCAAAATACCACATAACTAAAAATAAAACAGAAAAATGAATAAATTTGAAGGGACTGAACAGGAAAACAGTGTGACTTTTGACTTCTTTCAAAGCTGTTTCACTGTAATCATGGATGGATGGATGGATGGATGGATGGATGGATGGATGGATGATGGATGGATGGATGGATGGATGGATGGATGGATGGATGGATGGATGGATGGATGGATAGATGGATAGATAGATAGATAGATAGATAGATAGATAGATAGATAGATAGATAGACAGACAGACAGACAGACAGACAGACAGACAGACAGACAGACAGACAGACAGACAGACAGACAGACAGACAGACAGACAGACAGATAGATTAAACCTTCACTGATCCCACAGCGGGGAAAGTTACAATGAGTCATTTTAAATACAGACACGTGAAATGAAAGAAAATACTCATTAAATCAATACTGAGAGTGTAACGTTGAATGAATTGATCCATCATCTCATGTTTTATCTGAATAATAATTCACAATAATATAAAATACAACTGTATTCCTTAAATGCAGATGCACTTTTTTAATCAATTAAACTTTCAATTCATTTAACTGAGAAAACCATCCTTTAATGTCTAACCTTAAAATGAGCAACATTTTTTAAAATATAGATGCAAAGTAAAAGTTTCACACTAAAGATTAATCACTGATGAACATTTCATGGCATTAACTCAATTATTATGAGGAAACAGAAGTCCATTTCTAATATTTCTATCAAATATGTTTATGTCTATAAAATATACTGGACATGAATAAAAATGTCTACATAGTGAAATATATGAAGTCCATCTGCATTTATACATCATATTGATGTTTAAATAACAGGAACTGCAGCCCACGTTCAGTCACATTAGCGGAATTACAGATAAAAATAGTCTCTTTTGACCTTTTAAAAATGAATAAATCAACTGCAGGAAATGCAGGAAACTTTGCAACAGAAAGAAAATGGACAGAATAGACTTTTATTTCTACCTGGCAGGAAGTGCAGGGAGGAAGTGATGTCATGAAGCAGATACACCTGTGAGCTGCTGCTAATGAAAGAAGCCTGGAGAACAAAGGAGATGAGTGAGAGCACTGGGAGGAACCAGGAGATTTCAGGAGGAACTTCCCAGATTGTGGTCAGTTCTCTTCTAAAGTGTGATATATTAAAGTAAAGTGAGCAGTCTGGAATAAACGGAGTAGATTTAGAATCCAGAAGCAGTTTTTTCCTGCTCTTGAACCACCTGCTGGATATGAACTGATCCCAGGACAGGAGATTCCACCTCTTCAGCTGTTGGGATGTCTGCACCTTCTGTTGGACCCTGGTGGAGGTAAGTTCAGTGTTTTTTCTGTCCAAATCTCCAGACTTTAGGCTGCATAATCCTCACATTAGCCTCTCCTGCCCTCCTCAGCTCCTCACCTACACTAATTTACACTCCTTTATACTCCCACTCCTCACATTAACTCACCCAAACCTTCAAACTGAACTGAAATGAACCCATCATTTCTTGAACTGACATTATTTGGATTTTTTCCTTCTTTAATTAAGAAGCTTTTAGTGTCACCATCAGGACACTGAAATAGAATCTGTCTTTTCTGCTTCTGTTGACTAAATGGACTTGTGTGTTTGAGATGTTTTTGTGTTTGATGTGTTCTGATTTGGTTTGTGTCTAACCAGGTGTAGATAATGACGTTTAACTGATGGCTACAGTTCTTTCCTGTCTGGTGTGGTTCTCTAGAAACAAACATGAAGCCATCTAGTCCATTTAGTGGGAGTTTAAAGTAGTTTCTGTCTGGTGATGAACTCAGTTTGAAGCTTTTAAATGATCTATAGAATAGCATTACTTTTAATCCGACAACTCAATAAGGAAAGGATGGTTTTATCTTGCTGACATGTTTCTGCTGCATCTGCAGTCTTCTTCAGAGCGTCAGAGAACCTGTTGATGGCATGTTGATGGCGTGTTGATGGCGTGTTGATGACGTGTTGATGGCATGTTGATGGCCTTTTTATCACATAATCAGTCTAACAGACCGGTCAGAATCTGTCAGACTGATCACGCCATCCGGTGGTCTCTGGAGGATGGAGTCCAGGTTCCCGGTTCATTTAACAGCTCCCTCACTTCCTGGTCTCTAAGGCCTCCTTAATCCATGGTTTGTGTTTGTTGGTCTCTGATGTTAAATCCTCCCCCTGTCCCAGTCCATGATGTGCTTGTTTCTTTTACAGTGGTCCCTGATGGCTGATTTTTTTGTTTTCTTCATCTGCTTTTTCTTTTTGTCTTCTTGTGAGTCGTCCAGCTGTTTCCTTTATTCTGTCTGCTGTTCCTTTCTTCTTGTGTTGAATGATCTTCCAGTTTCTCCAGTGTATGTTTTATCGCATGATTTACACGGAGTTTCATATATGATGTTGCATTTTTTGTCTTTTGGATGGACTAATAGCTGCTGCAGTTTTCTATGTGGTTCTACTGCTGTGTTGATGTTGTGTTTTCTCATTATGGGATGTATGGGTTCTGTTGTCCCTCAGATATATGGAATGTTGATTATGCCTTTATTTTTATTTTCTGGTTTTTGTGTATGTTTTGTTTTTGTTTGTTTTAGTTTTTTCTCTTTGTTTTTGGCTTGTTGTTTTCCTTTGTTTATGGCCCATATGGGATATTGGTAGTGTGTGAGTGAGTTCTGATGTGTTTTTCCTCCTCCTGTCTGTCTTTATCATCGGTTATGATGCTGGTCTGTTCTAATAGTGTTCTAACTGGTAGTTTGTGTTCTGTGGGTGTTCTGATGTCCAGAGGAGGTTCTGGTCCGTTCTAATAGTGTTCTAACTGGTAGTTTGTGTTCTGTGGGTGTTCTGATGTCCAGAGGAGGTTCTGGTCCGTTCTAATAGTGTTCTAACTGGTAGTTTGTGTTCTGTGGGTGTTCTGATGTCCAGAGGAGGTTCTGGTCCGTTCTAATAGTGTTCTAACTGGTAGTTTGTGTTCTGTGGATGTTCTGATGTCCAGAGGAGGTTCTGGTCCGTTCTAATAGTGTTCTAACTGGTAGTTTGTGTTCTGTGGATGTTCTGATGTCCAGAGGAGGTTCTGGTCCATGTGTGTGGGTTTCCTGTAAACTGTTATTTTGATGCTGCTGTCTTCTCTGTGGTGAATGTTCATGTCCAGGAATGAAATGGTCCGGTTTATTTCCTCTTCGTGTGTGGATTGTATGTTTCCCGTGTCGTCCATGTTGTTCAGATGATCAGTGAGTTCTTGTGTGTGTCCAGATTTTATTATTTCCAGGATGTCGTGGACGTATCTTCTCCAGAGTGTGGGTCTGCAAAGCGGGGATGGCTTTGGTTTCCAGGTCCTCCATGAAAAAGTTACTCATTATGGCTGGAAGTGGATCTTTTTTTCAACTTTATTTTACCAGGTAAGATCAGATGAGAACAGTTTCTCCTTTACAATGATGACCTGGCCAGATGTGTCATTGCTAAACCTGGTTTCTGACTGTAGATTATTCCTTTCAACTGAAAATAGGTGGATTTGGCAATAAACCGGAGTAATGTGATGATGTCGTCTACTGGGAGGTTTGTGTGTTTTTTCAGTGTCCTGTCCTTCATGAGTCGTTCCTGTACGATGTGTAATGTGACGTCTACGGGGTTTTAGTGATGAATGAAACTACGTCATGTCATATGAATATCTCCTCTTTTTCTGCTGTGATATGGTTTAGTTCTTGTCCAGTTGTTTGGAGTTCTTGCAGTGATGTTGTGATGTACCAAGGAGGGGTTTGATGATTTCTACCAGAGCTTTATAAAGGTTGTAGGTGACTGATCTGATGCTGTCCACTATGGGGTGCAGTGCAGTGTCTTTTTGTGTATTTTGGGTGTTCCATATATCTGGGGGGGGTAACGTTGGCTGTGGGTATCAGATGGTTTTATGCTTCCTGTGGTATCTGTTTGGTTTCTAGTAAGGGTTTTAACACAGTTTTTAGGGTCCTTTTCTTTTGTTCTATGGGATGTTTTTTTTCCAGTATTTCATTAAATTATCTGCTGCAGAGAGAAAAGGAATAAAAGGAGACAGAAATGAGGGCAAATGTGTTCAAAACAAGTTAAAACATCATGCAAAATGCCTCAAAACCTGCTCAAAAACAACAAAAACTGACTCTGAAATGACTCAAAAGCTCGAAATTTGTCTAAACAAGTTACAATATTGTGCAAAATACCTCAAAGCAAGATAAAAAAACTGACTTGAAATTCTTTGAAAAGACTAAAAAAAATCTAAATTTGTCCAAAACAACTTAAAATATTGTACAAAATTCCTCAAAACATAAAAACTGACTTAAATATGTCTGAAATGACTTAAAAGCTCAAAATTTGTCCAAAACAAGTTAAAAATATTTGTCTCATAACCAAAATGTATCATGACCTGCTCAAAATGATAAAAACTGACCTGAAAATGTCTGAAATGACTTAAAAGCTTAAAATTCAACCAAAATGACTTAAAATTTGCCCAAAACTAATTAAAGTTCTGCACAAAATCACTGGAAACTTCAGTCTTGACTCATAATGTGTCCAAATGCATAAAGTTCCTGCTGTTGGGCCTGAATTTTAATACAGGTGTAACCAGGTGGTAAACAGAGGCAAGTAAATATCCCGAAAACCACTGAAATCCCTGTTTGTGACTCTTCTGATTTTAACATAAACTCAGACTTTTATTGACTTTTCAGAGCATATTTTAACATAAACTCAGACTTTTATTGACTTTTCAGAGCATATTTTAACATAAATTCAGACTTTTATTGACTTTTCAGAGCATATTTTAACATAAACTCAGACTTTTATTGACTTTTCAGAGCATATTTTAACATAAATTCAGACTTTTGGTGACTTTTCAGAGCATATTTTAACATAAACGCAGACTTTTGGTGACTTTTCAGAGCATATTTTAACATAAACGCAGACTTTTGGTGACTTTTCAGAACATATTTTAACATAAACTCAGACTTTTATTGACTTTTCTGTTCGTATTTTAACATAAACTCAGACTTTTATTGGCTTTTTAGAGTGGATTTTAACATAAACTCAGACTTTTATTGGCTTTTCAGAGCGTATTTTAACATAAACTCAGACTTCTATTGGCTTTTCAGAGCGTATTTTAACATAAACTCAGACTTCTATTGGCTTTTCAGAGCGTATTTTAACATTTGGAGCTCTAACTCAGACTTTCCTCTCTTCTCCAGCATTAAAACTTTGTCTGCAGAGAGAAAAGAACGACTCCGTTTTTTGCCAGACTGGAGGATGTTGGAGGGAGTCTGTTAATCTCTCTGGACCTGACATTTGAAAACCTCCACCTCTCCTCACCCTCCCAGCCCACTGATGTGAGGAAATCCAGCTCTGAACAGACTGAACTTCTAAATCCCTCCTGGAAGCTTCACCCTGAACAAACAACTGCAACGCCGTGGTAACGGGCAGATTACAGGTAACAGGTGTAAACTGTTAGTAACGCTCAGAGTCACGTGATGCTGCTCCGTTTATGTAGCGAGGCAGAAAATAAGGACGGGAAGCCGCCACATTTAACAGATCAGAGTTTCCACAGACCAACAGTTCACTCTATTTATGCACTCTGAGAGGATATTTATCGCTTATTTCTGTCAACCAAACTGGGTCAACATCATAATGTAGCATCAACTTCACATCACGTGGAATTTACACTGGAATTTATAAAGAAGCTGAGAGAAAACTGAATTCAAGTTGAGCTAACTTAACCTTCCTGTTGTCTTCATTTACAGGCACCAAAAAATATTGTTACCTTGTCTGAAAAAAAAAATCAGCAAAAAAAACAATTTTCTTAAAATTTGCGAAACCTTCAGGAAGGAAATTCCAATAATTCCTTAAAAGTTTCCTTTAAAAGTTTTATTTATAAAAAATTTCCTAAATTTGGCAAGAAATTCTTGTGTGTATGTATATATATATATATATATATATATATATATATATATATATATATATATATATATATATATATATATATATATATATATATATATATATATATATCAATAAAACTTGTAATATTTTCTTTAAGAGCATTCATAAAAAAATCTGCGAAATTTGCTGGATTTTAGTTGATTTTGTTGTGAATGTTATTCACAAACATTTTAACATTTCTTTGAACTGTAAACTGTCTGAAAATGACAAAAAAGATGAAACTTGGTGCAAAATTACTCACAAATTTCTCCTAATGAGATCAAACTTTGACAAACTGACTTGAAATTATCTGAAATTACCCATAATTTGTCCAAAAAGATTAAGAATTTGTGCAGAAGTGGATTAAAAAGTGAATTCAAATTGAGGTATCTCTATTCTTCTATTTGCTTGATTAGACTCAACAACAAGTAACACAATTTCACCAATTTTACTCAAGATTTGGCAAAAGTTCAACTAATGCACTAAGCATTGCAGGAGACCCCACACACCCATCCCACAACCTGTTCAGCCTGCTGCCATCAGGGAGGAGACTGAAGAGTCTGAGGACCAGGACCAGCCGACTGAGCAACAGCTTCATCCACCAGGCTGTCAGGAAGCTGAACTCTCTCCCCTCTCTGCCCTCTCTACCACCCCCTTCCCCCACATACACAAACTCTGGTCAGTAACCTCTGACCTGCACTGTAATAGCACATTCAACCGTCAAGCATATTTGCACTTCTTGGACTGTTACTTATTTGCACTGTTCTGAGTATTCTGCACTAAAATCCGTCACTTTATCTCATAGTCATGTTTACATTTCAGTCAGTTCTGCTTTTCTTAGTTCTTAGTTGTTGCTCGGCTCTAATTTTGCTTCCTTTGTTCTTTTTTGCCCTTTAATATCTTATTTTCTAAGTCTTTATTTAATGTCTACTGTTGCACGAAGAGAGAGGAGCGAAATTTCGATTCTTGGTATGTCATGTACATATTGAAGAATTGACAATAAAGCTGACTTTGACTTTGAAATCACTGAAAACTGTTCAAAATGAATCCAAATGACTTGATTTGCTCAAAAAAGTGGAATCTTTGTGCAAAATGATCCAAAAACTTTTTCTAATTGACTAAATTGTATAAAATTACCCAAACATTTGCCCAGAAAGATTCAAAATGTATGTGATAAGTTGATGTGATCTTCTTGTTAAGCACATTTAACTTCTAGAATTAGGGTTAGGGTTTTAGGAATCTAACGTTCCTAAAACTGATTTAATGGTTAAAGATAGATGCATACAAATATATTTTCTAATATACGCGAGTTTGCACACTGTATGCAAGTATTTTTGCTCTATATTAATTCTACATTACAGGTTGTTTACATTTTTAAAAACATTTTTACATACGTTGTTTTACATACAATGTCTTTGACATGTTTTAGTTCTTCAGTGAACAGTTTTTATGTCTGATCTTGTTGTTGAATCAGTTTTAGACATGTTTAACTTCTAGAATTGAAAAGAAAAGAGTCTAAAGAACCTTTCCTTAAACTGATTTAATGGTTAAAGATAGATGCATATAATATTTTTTTTGTCAAATTTATGCCAGTTTGCTCACTCTGTATTAGTTCTAGATTACAGGTTTTCTACATTTCTGCACACAGAATCTTCTCTCTAATGTCTTTAACACATTTTAGTTCTTCTGTGAACAGTTTTTATGCCTGATCTTCTTGTTAGATCAGTTTTAGACACGTTTAACTTCTAGAATTTAAAAAAAAGAGTCTAACCCTAACAAACTGTCCTGAAACTTGTAAAATGAATAAACAGAGTGATGGACTGCAGTTTGTTTTATTTTCTGTTCAGCTGAATCTCAGTTGAATCCTGATTTCTGTGCATCATAAAGAGAAACAGTTTATGATAAACGTGCGTTTCCATTTTTTTCAGTTTTTTGTCTGAATGTTCTTTCTGATGATATAAAATCTGTTTATTGTGTTAAATGTGTGTTTTAGTTTCAGTGTTCTGGAGATTGAGATCTATTCTCTAACATTTAGCGTCAGACGTTCCTGCAGAAACCCTCAGAGCCCAGAGGGATTCTTACCGATGCTCAGGAGATGGACGAGGAGAGGAAACGTTGTCCATCCTCCAGACGGATCTGAAGACCCGACCGGCCTCTGGGGCGGCGTTTGGTGAAGTTATCTCTGGAGGCTGCTGGAGGATAAATGTGGAGATCTGCAGATAGAAGCCAAGAAGATGAACGGAGCTGGAGAGGAAGAAGATCTACAGTGGTGTTCAAAATAATAGCAGTCCCACATCACTTTATCAGGACCGTCAGTGTTGATTTAACTTATTTCTGTAAGTTATACCTTGAAAAAAGAAACGGGGTGCTGGGGGGAGGAGGGGAGCAGGGCCAGTGCAGAGACCTTTGGAGGGGCAGGTGCTCAAAGTTAAAAGGGGGCACATGGAGCAAGAATTTGAAACATCATACAGAAACATACCTCATAATACAAGGTGCAGCAGTGGCTAAGTCTCAGGACTGCTGATCAGAAGGTCATTGGTTCAAACTCTGACCTGTGATGTAGTGTATGTGAGAAAAATTATTATTTTGAAGCTGAATTTACATCATCATTAGACACTGGACTGTTTAACTGTGGCTACTCTTCCTGGAGTCCTTGCTTTTAAATTTCATACCTTTTCCAGACATGTACTGTAGAGCCACGGATTTGCTCCATGGTGCTGATTCATAATCTGCCCTTTATTATTCGTAGTGCTAATAATAAGTTTAAAAACAATTAAATGATATAGGAATCATGTATTTAAATGTATTTGTACTTTTATTCAGTTTGACTATCCACTTTGCACAAGACAGCAAGGTTCTAAAAGTTTTATATTTTATATTTAGGCATATTATATTTAATTTGTCTATATATACAAATGTTATAAACAAGTACTGATATCTTTAAATGAGAGGTTGAGAAAATCACAATTCAAATTCTTCTAATTATTATTGTATTTATACTGCAATAGTCCAAAATTATGTGAAAATGCATGTACGTAGTTTCAGTGAAATAACATAACCTCTGTCTCATTGCCTCTAGAAACAGGAAACACACTGCAACTCACTGACAGTAAAATAATACATCTCTCTGATGCACTTTGCCCATGACAACAGAAACATACAGAAACAAAAAGAAGCCTGGCAGACTTTATCCTCTCAGCAGCTGTGTGGTTAACTAGCGGCTAGAACTGATGACAGGTGTGTGTGCAGAGTCAGACACACACACACAGGATGCTCACTTCATCAGTCATCTTGCAAAAATACACCGTACATAAACGAATCCCGCTGCAGAACCTCCTCTCCATCAGGACCATCAGTTGTTGATGTCCTCCCTCGGGTCTCCGGTTTCTAGACTAGCGGCGCTAGCGCAGAGCTACAGGGAACATCTGGACCCCTCAGAGCAGTGGGGGACGTCTACGTAGATCACGTGACCGACCGACGGTAGATCTGAATTATTTTTAGTTTTGTTTTATTTATTATTTTGGTCCTCAGAGACTTTTACACACACACACACACACACACACACACACACACACACACACACACACACACACACACACACACACACTTACAAATAAAAACAAAATTAAATAGAATTTAAAAAAACAACTTTGACAACAGGGCACTTTGGGCATCAAGGAGCAAAGGGGCAGGTGCTTCGGCCCCCTCCGCCTCCCCCCACCCCCCTCCGCCTCCACCTCCCCTGCTGAAGAAATACCATAATCTTGGGATTAATCAAAAATAAAACCCTAACTCTATGATATACAAGAACTGTCGACCTCACCTGTTGTCTAAACTGGACAAACCACAGTATTTCAACCCCAACTTAATTATTGACAAAACAATATAGAAAACAGCGGCGGACTACTTCCAGCTGCGGAGGGACACCCTTTTCCAGCTAGCTGCAATCTGACGCAGTGACGCAGCAGAGTGCAACTGACCAGGGCGGAGGGATACGTCATTCTGCTGGGAGAAGAGACACAGCGAGGAGGTAAGTTATCTTCTGAAAGTGCTTTTGAGTTTTTGTTGATAAAATTTAATAACAATGGCAGTTTCTTCTGTGATAAAATGGAATAAAATCAGCACATTGACAGAGCTTTGCGAATATGACTACATTTCCGTGTTTTTCTCTATGCTAATCCATCGCGTTAATCAAAGTTTGAAATGGCGCATTAGTAAACTACACCACTGTTGTCAATGGCGGACATTTTAGTTGAGGGGCGTTCATTTAGGTTAGAAATGCTTCCGACGTGACAGGAGCAATAAAAAAAACTTTGGAATTCAACATTTGCCTGCAAGCAACTTCTGGCTAACGTTACCCTTTTGTTAGCTAGCTAGTTTGCACACAGTTAAAGTTGTGCCGGTATGCCCGCGAAACTGAGCCCCCCTCCCCTCCCCTCCCCGGATCAAAAGGGCCGCTATTTGTCTATTTGTCCATCTGCACGGTAAGTTTTAACTTGTGAAATAACAAGTTAATGAAGTCTAAAGACTTGGACGCTTATATTTACTGCATATAGTCAACGTATTTGTCGATGGTCCGAGTGTTTGAGGGGAGGCATTTGTGTTTGTACCGCGTATAGTAATGAAACGAGCTGAAATACTGTGAATTTCTTGCATTCACGCTGTTTATCTACCATCGCTCTCTCTCTCTGTATTCATCCTCTTGCTCGCTCTATCACAAGAGAGCTCTACCGCAGCTGCTCTGGGGATGAAGATCTCTGTCAGGGTGCAGCACTGTCTGAACTGTGTGGCTTGTCTAGTTTATCTTTCTCTACTTTTACTACTTACCCTACAGTCTACTGTTAATCTGGTGGTCATTAAATTGATTATTCCATAAAAGGTCAGAAAAATCTGGTTTGATGTAATTCTTATTCCTAATGACAGCTTCATTAAGCTCATATTGACACCCTCAAATTTGTCCCAAATAGATTATTTTCACTGTCACATTAAACAAAACAATGGAGCAATTTTTTTTTTCAATTTGGGAGCTTGTAAAAGGCAAATTTGGGGAAATTAATTTATTTTTATTGATTGAAATTCTGGAATTTATTTTCTATACAACTTACAATATCAAATATTTGTTAGATCCAATCCCTGTGTCTTTTTTTAAATGTTGTACTAGATTTTTTGGTTCTTTGTAGAAATACTTGATAACGTAAATGCAGTTTCATGTAGAAGGACCCAAAATATCTCTTTCTCTCACTCTTACTCACTCATGCGATATAAGATGATGCAGATAGGTTAAAAATTGATTCACATTATCTTTTTCAAAACATGCAGCTCATTTTGGTTTTTTTTTCTCTTGCAGTTGTATAAAGCAGCCATTTCTTCAAGCAGGAGGTTGACCCTTCAAAGTGTTATGCAGTACCTGGATAAAGAGGTATGTATAGTGTGAATTTGTCAATGTGAACTTCCATAAGAACTGTAGTATTGCATGAGCTCACTTTTGTCTAACTTTGTGTAGGACACAAATCAGAACAGGAGGACAGCTGCCCTTCTTGGTTTTCCACGTTTCTTCTCGGAGGATAAGAAACGTGGAAGACCAATGTCAGGATGTGTGATGTAAGAAAATTAACGTGTTTATATTAATCATTGACTAGATTTACTGGTATTCATTTTAAACAAAAGTAAACATTTCTTTTTTCCACAACATTGCAGTTGTACGTTTAGTACACCATTCAAAACTAACTGGCAATTCAAACATTGTCTGATTGTATGAACATTTAAAACTGGTAGGCAGTTTTAAAAAGAGACTGTGTGATATGATGATGATATAGACTGCTGAACTGACAAGTTAATCCCAATAAATGCATAGCCGAGTATGGGGTGTATTTTAATGCAACCACAATTTTTTACCACTTTCGGTTCTTATTAGGTCACCTGAGGCAAAGTCAAGGACCTAAATTAATTACAAATTCCAAAGATCTCAGGCTGTCCAGAACCCTATCCAGATATGGTAGAATCCAATACACTTTGTGGATGGAAGGGTCCAGGCCCCAGGGTTTCACATTTGGCAAAGTTTATCTCCCTTATCTATAGTAATCGTAACCTTGATGCCCTAGAAATTAAGATCTTGATAAAAAAAAAATGTAAACACTATTTTTATTGAAATTTTAACATTATACAAACATTCAGACAATATGGTGTCAAAAGGCAAAACAGAAAGACAAGTAAACTAGAATGAATACATTTGGAAAAAAAAATAAAAATAGTACAACAGACACAACGCTCAACATTCAGCAGTTCATCCCACAGCACCTTGTTGTTCAAGATATTCCAACAGCTGTTTCCATACATTTTCAGACTCCTCCGTTCTACCTCTGATCATGTGAGTGAGTTTCTCCAATACAGTACAGTATGCCATCTCCTTCACCCATACGCTTATCGGAGGAATGTCCATTTTCTTCCTAGATAAAGATATCGTCCTCCTGGCCGGCAGGAGTCCAAAATCAGAGTCGATTGTTTTAAAGTTTTCTGGATATATACCTAAAGTACACAGTTTGGCTTGGAGATTTTTGGACATTCCCAAGCACAGTGAATCAGAGTTCCTTTTTCTTCTGAGCACTTAATGCAGGTATCTAGAACGTCAGGGGACCAACGGTTCAATTTCACTGGTGTGATACAGGTTCTCATTAACCATTTGTTTTGTAATAAGTTCATTCTGGTATTAATAGTTTGTTTCTGGGCTTTGATACATGCTGCCTCCCATTCAGAGGCAATCAGATATACAATTCTTGCATATCTGATTGCCATGCTTCCAGCCTATCAGTGGCAGACTCTTTATCATGACACTTCAAGGCCTCGTAAAACAAAGAAACCTGCTTCTGTCCTTTTAAATAATGACATTTTCAATATGATAGTGGTGGTTCAGTCATTACATTTTTATGTTTTGATCATGTGAGTGAGTTTCTCCAGTAGCTGTAAATATTTGAAGAAATGTTTTTTCGGAATATCGTGCACCTGGCGCAATTGTTCAAATGTAAGGAGGCTGCCCTTAGAGAATATTATCAACACACATCTTCTATTTTCTGCACACCTTCATTTTTCCAGATTTTAAAGCCACCATCTGCCCTTCCTGCACTGAATTGTATATTACCCCATATCGGGGCAAAGCGGGAAGTAGATGGAGTGTCTCCAATATGCTTGTGCACTTTATACCAATTATCAATGGAGTTTTTCAGGAAAGGATTCTTGGTCATTCTTTTCAGGTTCTTTGGGTCAGCCGAATGTAAATACATCATTAATGGAAGGCTTAAAGCAGAATATTGCTCTAGGGTTGTCCTCTATCCCCGATATTATTCATCGAGGATAGAGGACAATACGGTGGCCGAGAGGTGCAAACCAAATTTACATAATGCAAAACACTTTTACAAAGCTTGAGACAAATTTACATTTAGAAAAACATTTTTACATATCATAAAACAAAATGACAAGTTCTGTAACAAATTTACATTTTAGAAAAACAATTTCACAAGATGCAAACCACTTTTACAACCTCCAAGACAAATTTACAAGCGACAAAACACTTTTACAAATCCAAAAACAAATTTACAAATTAAATTTAACCGGAAAGGGAATGTCCCAACTCCGGGATTGAACCAGAAGTGACAACGAGGAGCGGCTAATGCACTCTGTCGGTCTGATCTGCGCCATTTAAACACTCTAAAGACCGACCACACGAAAAACAAAACCGCGTCAATCGGTTCATATGTTCCCCACAAAATGGGCAAAACATCACCCGCTCGCTGTCCATCTTGGTTCACCATCAATAACAACCAAAAGTTGCATTAGCCCTACCTCCTGTTGTCGTTCTGCACGTTCTGCGCACGGGTCGCCCCTCCTGTTGTTCTCCGCCAGGTTCTCCGCCCAGGTCGCCCCTCCTGTTGTTCTCTGCCAGGTTCTCCACCCAGGTGTCGTTTTCCTGTCAGGTGTTACTGATGAAGATGACAATGAAGGTTTTCCTGTCAGGTGTAAGTGATGAAGATGAAGATGAAGGTTTTCCTGTCAGGTGTAAGTGATGAAGATGAAGATGAAGGTTTTCCTGTCAGATGTAACTGATGAAGATGAAGGTTTTCCTGTTTGTCTCTCTCATGTCCCCCAGGACAAGTCTCTCTCCTCCTGTCCCCCATAACAGGTGTTTGTCTCTCTCTCTACTTGTTCCCAGGACAGATCTGTCTCTCTCTCTCTTCCTGTCCCCAGGACAGGTGTCTCTCACTCCTCCTGTCCCCCAGGACAGGTGTCTCTCTCTCTCTCTCCTGTGTGTTCCAGGGATGAGGGATTCACCGTCGAAAAATGTTCGCATTTCAACCTGATCATTTTCAAGTTTCTTTCACACTGAAATGAAGTGCATGACTCAGGTCACACTCCTGCACATCCTTATGTGACATATGATCTGAGTTGTCCTGAAAAAATAGATGTTATGGACTGTGATTGTTTTTCAAAAGGAAAAAGCAAAGGTGTGAAACAAAAATCAGTTTCCAGCAGCTGTTGGTGGTAAAGTGTCCAGTGCCCACCACAGCCAGAGAGAAAGGTCAGTGTAAATCAAGTTATTACCATTAATAATATATTGCATTGTTTTTCTTAAATTTCATCATCCCGTTTTAAGTGTTGTTTACCTGATACTCACGCAGTCATGAGCACATCAGGACTGATCCAATGTGATTGTAGAATGTCTGCATTTTATGTAGTTTACAAGTGTTTTCGTGCTACCTGTCAAAATCACTTTAAACCATTTAAATAATTTTAAATCACTTTAAACCACGTTGTCTTGAAAGGTGTAAACACTGTTTTATTGACTTTTAATACAATTAGTATTTCTATAGATTTTAAAATTAGAAATGTTTATAGTATTATACAGCAAGTTTTTTAGAGTATATACTAACCGTTAACGTTCATGTTACTAACCTGTCTGTTTTGCCTTTTTGTTATTTTTGTTTTTGTATGTAAGCTGCTGAATATTTTGAATTTCCCTCGGGATTAATAAAGCGTCTGTCCGTCGAGTCGTCGGATCCTCTTGATCCTCATCAGGGTCATGGGGGGCTGGAGTCTATCCCAGCTGACTGCGGGTGAAGGCAGGGGACACCTGGACAGGTAACAGTCTATCACAGGTTCACCTGGACAGGTAACTGTATCACAGGGCTACACAGAGAGACAAACATTCACACCTATGGACAGTTTAGAATCACCAATTGACCTCAGCATGTTTCTGGACTGTGGGAGAACCTGGAGGAAACCCACGCATGTACAGGAGAACATGGAGACTCCATGCAGGAAGATCCCAGGAAGGCTGGGACACAAACCGAGGATCTTCTAGCTGTGAGGCGACGGAGCTAACCACCAAGCTACTGTGCAGCCTGCTGCTACTATTATTTTTTTTATTGTCTAATATTCAGATTATTGTCCAGATGAGTAGTTGATCATTCTGTTAATCGCTTGTCAGAAAATTGGTTAAAAAAAAAATAAAAATATGGGATGCCAGATTGAACAGGCCACACACCTGAATATATTGAATTTGTAATAGCAACAACAACAACCTGGTTGTGTCACATTTCTGTGCGTTACAAAATGTGTTAGGTGGGAAATAATAATTAGAATTACTATGATGTCAAAAACGTACAGAGGAAGGAGAAAATGAGATTGAAAACCTAAATGCAGGATCTAAAATCATAAAGTGGACATAAATGCTTTCTAACAGTGACATAAAAAAACTGAAAATACGCACATTTGACTTTTTTCTTAAAAAGTGATGCATTAGATGAAATAATTGTCAGAATAATTCAAACCCAATTTGCTGTTGCTGTCAGCTATTTTGTGTAGGTATTATGTTTGAAAATGAGTTAGAAGACCAAATGCAGTTGTCTTTTGTGCTTTTTTTTTTAATTGACTTTTATTTCTAAAAATGTAATTCTCAGTACCTCAGCTAAAATGCTGTGCAATTATGTCTCACTGGGGCATTCAACAGACTCACTGTCAAAACAACCACTTGTGATTTCTGCTGTTAAAGTTTTGCAGAGGTTTTAGCTAAGTGTGTGTACATGTGTAATTGTGGTGCATAACCTTTCATGCTTCTGTTTAAATTGCTTGAAGCGGACCAGCGGTCATCAAGCTTTCTATATCAGCAGAACGATGGTGCCGCCGCTGTTTGCTAACATGGTTCACTTTGTGTGTCTCTGCAGGGGGAGGTGGTGCACTGGCTGGCCTGTTGGCTGGATGCAGCCTGCAGGAAGGGCTCCACTCCCACAGTGGGTAAAGGACTGATGGAGGGAGGATCCTTCACTCGTCCAAACTCAGGTCAGACGCTGGCGCCTCTGCAGGACAATAATCCAGTAAAACCTGCCTCTGAATACGGCCCAATGCATAAAAACACTCAACTATTTTAAATAACTAATGGATTCTGGTTAAATGTCTTTTATTCTTTTAAAGCTGTGTAATCCTTCAAACTACTGGATCATGAACTATGTGTTTGCAAACTCAGGCTTTGCCAAAGTGAGTTGAAAAATGTCAGCAGTTGTTCAGTGAGTTATTTTAAACAGGAGCCAGTGAACAAGCACAGTAGACCTGTTTTTATATCTCCTCTTTGTCTGTGTCACAGAGCTACCTCAGGTTATAAACGTTTCTCAGAGAGCCCATAGTGTACACATTTAGAGGTTCCGAATTGATTTTGTGGGTCGAGTAGAATGTTTACAAGTATTCATTTTCAAAAAACACATTATTTTAACATGAGTATTGGGATGTAGCAGCAGCAGAAGAAGCTGCTCATTCTTTGTTTGAGGCCAAACTAGCCACCAGGCAGGCGTTTTGTGTTACATGGTGATGTAGATCAGTAACAGAAGAAATAACTGCACTCTGAATGAGATATTGTGATATGATGATAACAACAGAGCAGCCCCTTATTCATATGATTTCTGAAAACAGAAATATGTGAACTGGTGATTCCAACACAAGAATGATCCAGGATTAGAAAACGAATGCGTTTAACCTGCTGTCTTTAGATGCTCTGCCAAGGTGGTTGTTGAGTTGTGATATTAAAAAGTTTTTTGCAAAGTTTATCTTCGATTTTAACAAAAATGCAACCACACCATCAAGATGACTTCTTCGACTTGGTATCAGACTATTTAGTTCAGCCACTGAACTGAAAATGTTTTCCTGTTCTTTTTTAGACTTGTCGTTCTTTAACATCTAGGCTAGTTTCATTCTTAAACCTACTGCTGAGTTTTTCTTATCTTAAAATGGATGTTTGACCACACACAGCAGTGAGCATGACTGATAAAATGCTGTAGAGTGAATTTATCTGACAAAAATCTGAGTATTTTTCTGTTTTTTCTCACTATTCAGTAACAGACACATCAATAATGCTTGAGTACTTGGAACCCAAAATGTGAAAACGGATTTCATACTAAGTTCTGTTATTATTTTCCTTTGGTGCCTGCTCAAACCTCTGGATGGTGTAAAACAATTCTCACTGCAAGAAAACCCTTGTTTTTATTATTTTACAGTGGAAAGTTAGTTGCTTTGTGTGAATGCTTTTTGACACTTGTGTCTGTTGAGCAGGTTCGTTTTTTGAGATAGAAAACAAACTACTACTTTCCAGTTAAGCTGTTTATTTTCTGCCATCAGTGTCTCAAAAGAATCTTGATCAAGGACCTTTTCTGTCTGGAACAGCCTCCCAGAAAATGACAAAGTCTGATATGAACAGAACATTTTATACCGTATTGTGAAATGTGATTGGTTATTGAACACAAACATATCATTCAAATATTGAACAGTGATTGGCTAAAGGTGGGGATAACCGTGGTGTAGACTTAGCTCTCCCATTGGTTGGTGCACAGATACGTCCATATCTCTGGCACACGATTCATCCAATCTCCAGGAACCATCCTGTAAAAGAACCTCCTAGAACCCTCTTCCCTCTCTCTACCTGTCAGTCTTATTCCTCTGTTAACTGAGATGTGATGCAGCTGCTGGTGGTGTCTCATAGGGAGGATTATTATGGTTTCCACTCTTAAACAACCTTGAGTTTAGCGGTTTCAGTAAAATTAGTTGTTTTATTATAAGGAATGTGCTGTGTGTGTGAAAACACTCTTTGTACTGGTGTGTGTGTGTGTGTGTGTGCGTGCGTGCGTGCGCGCACGCAGCTGTAGCTTTCCAGCCTGACCTGTGTGTATCCATCATGTATTTAACCCTTCAGAGCCTGGGGTTAATTCTCTCTCTCTATTCAGGTCAACACAACTCATACATTAATTACACAACAAATGGTTATTAATATTGTAATGTCTGTATATCTTATATAGACATAAAATATAATGAGGCGAAACGAGAGTGGTGTCTTTCAGTGTGTTTACTTCTGAACTGCCAGACCAGACTGCCAAACATGGGGTAACAGGCATCCCATAATACCTTGCGCAGGTACTTCTTAAAGTGACCATAACACTGTTTTATACATTACAAATATCAATATTGTATTACTCATATGTGACATCAAGTTCAGTGTTCAGCTAGCAGTGCCTTAAAAAAATAAATCCTAACATGTCCTTGTCTCAGTCTGATCCAGTTCTTCTCTAAGATGAGGAAGTGGGCCGACATGTCCAACCTCTCGCAGGACTTCAGGCTACAAATGGATGGCTGGAGCGAAACTTTGAGGTCTCCACCGTGATCTTCCGCAAGTTTGATGTCTTGATTTAGTAGTAAGAGACTCCCTTTTTGTCCAAACCATTTGACTCTGATGGTGTGTGTCCACTGCATTCAATGTTCAACAAGTAAGCAATGGTTTTGTTTCCATGAATATAAACATATATGAAGAGTACATTGTAGTCCAGATTGTTTTCCTGGTCATAAAACTGTTCACCAAGAAGTGTTTCTATTGGAGAGCTGTTACAGTTTAGGGCTGCATGTGGCAAACAGCTGCTCGAAAATAATAAAAGTTGCTATATTTAACAATAGCGCTTCTAAGCATCCAACTTATACTTACTCCTTGAGTGCTCTTTGCTACTGTGACCTGGAAATCAGTCCCCTCCGCCATCATGGAGGATCTTCCAAACCTTTAAATGCTCAGTAAGGAGAGTGGAGCTTAGTGCGAGTAAACACAGCTGTGTTCTACGCACAGTAACTACAGGTTATGTTTCTGTGGTTTAGTGTCTCACACACACACACACACACACACACACACATATTATTTATCTTTAACTGCAGTATTTTAGCTCTGATATCCATCTTTTACTGCAGTATTTTTCCTCTAATATTCTTCTTTTACTGCAGCATTTTAGCTCTAATATTCATCTTTTACTGCAATAGTTTAAATGTATAAGAGCTCATTGTTTGCATCTATTGTACTGCAACTAATGTATTGCATATATTATACTACAACTAATGCATGACAGCTAATTTTTTACAGTAACGTATTAGAGCTAATGCTTATCATCAATTGTACTGTTAGATCTAATGTGCTACAGCTAATGAAGCCTGAGTGTTGACCAAATGACCACAAAAAGACACAAAATAATCACAGAAACAAAAAATTTGAACAAAAACACACAAAAATGACCGCAAAGAGACACAAAATGACCATAAAGAAATGCAAAGTGATCACATAATCAAAAATAAAACAGAAAAATGAATAAATTTGAAGGGACTGAACAGGAAAACAGTGTGACTTTTGACTTCTTTCAAAGCTGTTTCACTGTAATCATGTTTTGATAGATAGATAGATAGAAACTTTTATTATTTGGATGATGTTCATTTTGTTGTTGACTATCATAGGATAACGTTATTTCTTTTACACCGACAAATCAAAAATAAGATGGTTTCACCTTAGCTGACATGTTTCAACTGCAACTGCAGTCTTCTTCAGAGCGTCATCTGGCGTGTGCTGACGTGTCCTTTTTATCATGTGACCAGTCTGACAGATCTGTCAGAATCTGTCAGATAGGCCACGCCCCCCGCCGTCCGGTGGTCTCTGGAGGATGGAGTCCCAGGTATTAGAGGGTGTAGTCCCCCTCGTCCCGGTTCATGGAGCAGCTCGCCTGCTTCCTGATCTCGATGGCCTCCTTGATCCATCGTTTATGTTTGTTGGTCTCTGATGTTAAAATCCTCCCCCAGTCCCAGTCCATGATAAGATTATTTCTTTTGCAGCGATCCCTGATGGCTGATTTTTTGTTTTCTTGTTCGGCTTTTTCTTTTTGTGTTCTTGTGAGTCGTCCAGTTCATTCATTTATTCATGGCATCAGACCACATGAGTCGATAACAGCCTCGTGGCCTCTCCATTAACCCCTGCCGTTCCCTGGTTCCCTCCAGATGAGTCGTGGCCCCTCCAGTCAGGAAGCAGCAGCGGAGAGCTCTCTGGATCAGGAGAGGCCCAGGCCGAGGCCCTGTGGTGGGGACACCACCTGCAGGTGGCGCTGGTCAACACGGTGG